>NC_068341.1:42596662-42682804 GCF_014633365.1 Diospyros lotus | reverse complement strand
TTAAAATCTTTTGACTTTGGCCTCTTTTTTAAAAAAAAATGAAACAACTCAAACAAAAAACACAAATTGATGCCATTTTTGTCTTTTTCCATCACAAGAAAAGAAATAAAACATATTTCATATTTTCATGTGATTTCTTTCATAAGTTATACTAATATTCATCTTATGCCTGCAGTATTGCTATCATTTTCTCAAACAAAAACAAAAGACTAACTTCTTTTAGCAATTACCAATCAGATTTTTCTAACCCAACTTTTCTTTCTTTTCAACTGTTTTTACTTATTTTCCGGTGCGTGGATGAAAAAGTTCTAAAAAATATTTTGATAACAAAAAGATTTTACCTCAAAGGGGGAAAATGACTTACCAATTCAATTTCCACAAGTCATTTTCCTTTCTTCCATCAAATTCTCCTCCTTCCACAAAACACCCTTAATATATATGTAAATACATATAAACACACACATATATATATACATACATACATACATGTACATGATACCTAAACATATATACATATAGCTAATTTTTTTAAAATATTTTCTTTATGCCAAATTATAGAAAATATTGTTTTAAAATCATTTGTACTTGCAAGCCATACATTGGAAAATATTATGAAAAATATTTTCCAATGTAAAAACAAACAAAGCCCAAGTCTTTTCTTTTCCGATAAAAGGATGACGAAAAGATGAAGCCTTATGTGCCAGCAACTGCCAGCAACCATAAAAGGCAAGCAATACAATATAGTACTTTTAGATGCTCATAGAGATCAATCGCATATCTTATAGAAAAAATATAAACACAACAATAGTTACAAGTTGTATTGAAGGGTACTTTTGGATCAACACCTAACCTGTGAGTGCCTGATGATAACAATGCATGCAAGTACACATATGAAGTTGCATAAAAATATATGCGAGAACACATGTATGGAGCCCACTCAGAATGGCCACTTGACCAGGGCAGATTAGCTAGACACTCTGGAACATCTGGAAAATCAACATGTCAATACTCAATAAAGTGCTCTCAACATTCTTATTTTAATTTGGGTAGTAAACCATACCTACAGAGTGATCCTTATTTTTACATATTAAAGTATACAGTTTAACTATCTCATAAGAAGCAAGACAGTCTGCCCAAACATTGGAGTTTACAAATTCCTAATTGCTTCACAACTAAATTAGAAAGACAGGTGATTCTAACATATATTTACTGACCCACATTATTTGGAACTCCATTTCTAAAGATTTAAATCTAAAGTCACGTTTGGAAAGATGATTAAATATTTTTTCAAGTGCTTGAATTTTGAAATCTTGGTTCTGAATCATGACTTGTAACATCCTTGATTTGGGAATTAGATCAGAAACAAGATGGTTTGGGAAATAAGTGTCAGATCTTAAGAGATCTGACCAGAATTGTGGAGAATGAGAGAAACA
This sequence comes from Diospyros lotus, assembly GCF_014633365.1. Lineage (NCBI taxonomy): Eukaryota > Viridiplantae > Streptophyta > Magnoliopsida > Ericales > Ebenaceae > Diospyros > Diospyros lotus. The sequence goes on along the minus strand of NC_068341.1, from coordinate 42,681,371 downwards.
GAGAGAGAATGGAGAAGAAACGGAAGAGAATAGAGAGAATACGAGAGAGAGAGAGATGAGAGGGAAATAAGAGAATGATTCAATTCAATATCTGGAGACCTCCTTACATGTGCCCGGGTCCTTTGTATAGGATCCTGCAATTACATTCCCGGCAATCATCTTATTTACATAGTTACTGTCGCGAGAAGAGCCCTCCGAGCCTATTTTTAAAATTTCTATTGTTGCTACTTACTGTTGTTATTTACTGCTCTGTTATTGTAGTTCTTTAGATAATAATAGCATCTCATTTTCACTGTTGCAAGTTCTAGAAGAAGGTAGTTACTCCCATGTGCAAAGATAGTTAGGGAATCTCAAGTTTGTTAGAAAAGTAGGGCCCACCTGGCAAGAGAATCTCTCCTCCCAGACGCTGGGGGTATATCTGCCTACACAAACAAGAGAAATGGTATGAATGAAAATCGGAATTCCTATTGTTCTCTCCTCCAATTCTCAATTCTCTCTCATTTTCTCTCTCTGTTCTTTCTTTCGTTCTTCCCCCTAGTTACTCTCACTCTTCTTTTCTCTGTTACTGCTCCCTGTTCGAGTATTGGGTTCTCCTAATTTATATCGGAATTGGGAGATAGAATATTGTCAAACCAAACCGTGACAATCTTGGTATTAGAGCATCGATTCTTGGTTGAGGCTGTCAAATTGTTGTAATGGCAGAAATAACCCACATGAAAAATTTTGAGACAGTTGCAACAAATCAGCTCAACTGTGTCGAAATTCCAAGGAAGGATTGACCATTTGGAGATCCGAGGGGAAAGGAACCATGAGGCGAACTTAGCGATGGATCACAAGCTGGAAGGTTCATTGGAAGGGATGGAGTAGAGACTGGAAGGGTCCATGACGAGGCTACGAGAGGTCATGGGGGCGCAGATGCAGTAGTTTATGTTTATGTTTACGCGCTAGAACACAGTAAAGATGGCTCCTAACTTTCCCCCACGGGAGAGGGACGATCCCATTTTACCGAGAAATAGAATGAATAGAAGGGAAGGTACTTCCGAGATTGAGGTAGAGCTTGAGGAAGGGTTAGCGGGAGTTGTGGCCAGGGAAAAGATTAAACAGCCTCACGGCCTTCTTCTAGGATTTCCCATGCCCCAGATGGAGATACCGATGTAAGAAGGAACTAATCCTCCATGGTGGTTGAGGAAGTGCGAAAGGTTGTTCAACTGGCATAACATACCCAGAGGTCAGAGGGTGTTGCTAGCCACTGCTTACTTCAATGAAGCAGTGGATGCTTGGTTTCAGTAGTGTGAGGGAAGATTACACATGGGAAGAATTTTCTAAAAAATTGTGTGAGTGATTCAGGGAGAAGAGTATGGCGGATACGATAGAAGAGCTCAATAAGCTCAAACAAATAGGGAGCGTTGAAGCTTATTTACAGAAGTTTGAGGAGTTAAGATCGTTTATGTTATGCCACAACCCACATTTATCATAGGCTTATTTTGTGTCAAGCTTTCTGAGTGGCCTGAATGAGGAATTGCGACCAATGTTCAAAATGATGAGGTCGAGGACGATGGAGCAAGCCTCTGAAAGCGCCCGATTACAAGAGATGTATATGGAGGCACTAATGAAGAAGCAGAGGCAACAACAAAGAGGGGTGACTCTGGGAGCCATCCCTGTTAGGGGAAGAAGTTACCACCGAGATGCAACAAGAAGTAACCAAGGGGTGAAGGGTGTAGACGGATCGAGCTCTGTTCCTTATGGGGAACAATTAAGGGAACAAAGGAGGTTGGTCGGCCTTTGTTTCCGATGTGGTGACAAATACCACCCAAGGCAGCCCTGTAAGAGGCAGATTCTCCTGTTAGAAGGGGAAGAAGAGGAGAACCTAGAAGAGAAAATAGAAGGAGACAACGGGGAAGACATAGTAGAGGACAATGGAGAGATCTCTATTCATGCTTTAAAGGGAGTAACTAATAACAAGATCATTACGGTGGAGGGGCCACTTTAAGGGCAACGACCTCATGATCTTAATAGATAGTGGGAGTACCCACAACTTTCTGGATGAAAACACAGCAAAGAAATTGAAGTGCCAACTAATAGGGACTCCACCTTTGAGTGTGACAGTGGCTAATGGCCAACGGGTGTTGAGCAAATCGACCTGCAATGGCTTTTGCTAGGAGATGTAAGGAGAAAAATTCGAAACAGATTTGAGACTACTGCAGCTAGGGGGCTGTGATGTGGTTTAGGAGTAGAATGGATGAAAGGGGTTAGCCCCATCATTTTTCATTTTAATAGAATGGAAGTATCCTTCGAGAAGGAGGGAAGGAAGATGACATTGTCCGAGGAAAAAGAGGTGGGAATGTGCAAAATGATATCAGGAAAGAGACTACAGAGGGTGATCAAAGGGAAATGGGGACGTTGGCCACACCTTTTTTCGATTGTGGCAGCTGAGGAGGTCCAAGAAGGTCCGGCACTGCAAGGGGAGATATACCTAACGGTGAGTGCACCCTAAGGGAGGCCCGACCAGGTACATCACTTAGACCTCCTTAATAAACTGTTAGTGGAGTATGAGGACCTCTTCCTTGAACCCCAATCACTCCCTCCTACCCGAGTACATGATCACTCTATCAACTTAAAACCACACACTGAGCCTGTTAACATTAGAGCTTACTGTTACCCCCCGCCCCGAAAAAATGAAATTGAAAAAATGTTAAGGAAACTGCTAAAACAAGCCATCATCAGGCCAAGCCAAAGTCCCTTTGCTTCCCCCGTCCTATTGGTTAAAAAGAAATATGGGGCATGGTGGTTTTGTGTGGATTATCGCCAATTAAATGCTATAACCATAAAAGATAAATTTCCCATACCCTTGGTAGAAGATCTTTTGGATGAACTACACAATGCTCAATTCTTTTCTAAGCTTGACCTACGCTCAGGTTATCATCAAATCAAGATGAAGCCCGAGGATATCCACAAAACACAGCCTTTAGAACTCATCATGGGCATTTCGAATTCTTGGTGATGCTCTTTGGACTCACGAATGCCCCATCCACTTTTCAATCCCTTGTGAACACAATTTACATGAATCACCCATGGAGGGGCATTCAGGGGAGCAAAACACGTGCTTGAGGGTGAAGCGGGTTTTTTATTAGCCAATAATGCAATGGGAGATTAAGGAGTTAGTGCAAGCATGTGACACCTGTAAGAGATGCAAGTCAGAAACAATAGCCTACCCTGGGCTACTACAACCCTTGCATATTCCCAATCGAGTTTGGTCAAGTGTATCTATGGACTTTGTGGAAGGGTTGTCGAAGTCAAAAGGTAGGGATAACATCCTAGTAGTGATGGACAAACAAACTAAGTTTGCCCATTTCATTGGATTAACTCACCCCTACACAACCCAAGAGGTGGCTAGGGCCTTCTTGGATCCGATGGTGAAGTTGCATGGGACTTCCAAGACCATAATCTCAGATAGAGATCGGATTTTTACCAGCACGATGTGGCAAGAATTGATGAGATCACTATGAACGAAGCTGAGCATGTCAACTGCTCATCACCCTCAAACGGATGGCCAGACCAAGAGGGTGAACCAAAGTCTTAAAACCTACCTAAGGTGCATCTGCCTAATGTAGACTAAGGAATGGCACAAATGGTTAGCCCTGGCCTGATGGTGGTACAATACTTCCCACCACTCCTCCATTAAGATGACCCCACTTGAGGCTTTATTTGGATACCAGCTGCCGGCAGGAGAAGAATCCAAGGTAGCTTCAGTAGATGATTACTTGCGACGAAGGAAAGAGGTGACACAACAACTGAAGCAAGAACTGGCCTCGGCTCAGAACCACATGAAGCAGTTTGAGGACAGGAAGAGGAGCGAATGAGAGTTTGAAGTGGGAAGCAAAGTATACTTGAGGTTGAGGTATCCTCACCTTAAGTCCATCACTCGGGGAAAGGTGACCAAGCTCAGTCCTAAATACTATGGGCCATTTCCTATAGAAGCCAAGGTGGGGAAGGTGGCATATCGACTAAGGTTACCCGCAAGGTCACTTATTCACCTTGTATTTTAATGTTTCTCTCCTTAAGAAGGCAGTGGGAGAACAGCCAATGAGTGCTGCTCTACCCATCATCCCTAAGGAGGTTGGACAAGCAGTGGAACCTGGAGTTATTTTGGAGCGGAGAGTGATCTACAAACATGGAGCTCCCCTCATACAAGTGTTGGTCAGGTGGCAGGGAAAACCCTTGGAAGACAACACCTGGGAGTACCTACCGAATCTTCTCAAGCAATTTCCAAGAACGGCTTATCTCCTTAACGTTTCTTGAGGATAAGAAAATTGTCAAGGCGGCGAAAGTGTCACGAGAAGAGCCCTCCGAACCTATTTTGAAAATTTCTATTGTTGCTACTTAATGTTGTTATTTACTGTTCTGTTATTGTAGTTCTTTAGATAGTAATAGCCTCTCATTTTCACTGTTGTAAGTTCTAGAAGAAAGTAGTTACTACCATGTGCAGAGATGGTTAGGGAATCTGATAGGCCGCCGGTGCAACAAACCTATCATAGGCGTAACAAGCAACTGAAGGCTTGAGGCTGGAATTAAGAGGACCGCACATGCAGGTGTAACAACCAGCATGTGCGCATAGGGAAGGAGGGGTAAAGTTGTAATCCACACTGCTGAAGGAATAATCAGCAGTGTGAATGGGGAATTCTGTTAGGAAAGCGTGGGAAGGGGGTATAAGTAGGATAGGAGATGGAGAATTGGGGAGCGAGCTTTTGGTAGAGAATTGGGAGAGTTAGGGCCTCTCGAATGCCCTGTTTCATTCTTGTTTTTCTGTTGAAAGGGATTGGAATATATTGATATTTGATTGTATTGGAATTCTATTGGAATCCTATCAATTTGGTATCAGAGCCAATCTGCACCTGATGGTGAACTTGACAGAGCGTGTTGGCGAGTTGGAGTCGACGGTGGAAGGCGTCAAAAGGGGGGTCGACGACATTAGAGGGAATGTACAGTTGGTGGAGCATAATGTAGCGATGCTGCTTGAACAGTTCGCTTTCATGCGAACGAGGTGGGATGAGCTGGAGCGGGAAAGGAAGAACAAGTCCAGAGAGCAGGAAGGGCCTTCGGAATTCACTTTGGATTCCGAAGTAACCCCTGGAGTTAAGGGGGGTTGCAATCCGGGAGGGGTAGTGGGGGCGAGTACCGGGCGGACTTACGTGGAAGACGATTAGAGATGCCTCTCTTCGAAGGGAGACAATCCAGATGAGTGGATCTTTCAAGCCGAGAGGTATTTTGCTGTCAACCAACTCACGAATGTGCCAGAGGCGTTTTTGGAGGGCCAATTCCTCAACGGCCTCAACCCAGAGATACGAGTCGAGATCAGAGTATTACAACCGCAGGGGCTTGATCGAATTATGGTGGTGGCACAAAACGTTGAGGACAAGAACTTAGCTCTTCAACATTACCATCGGGCAGCTGGGTCAACTAGGAGCGGTTATTCCACCACCACCGCAATCGCGAGTCGGCTGTCACCGGTACCCGCGAAAGGTGTGGGTTCCTCCCAAAGGTCCGTGAACCAGCTAGGCCTCCGGATTCAGTCCGCAGGTAATGGTGGCAATTTTCCTTTCAAGAAACTTAGTGAGGCTGAGTGGAAGGCAAGGCGAGAGAAGGGCCTTTGCTTTCGCTGCGATGAGAAGTACTCGATTGGCCATAGGTGCAAGAACAAAGAGCTCCAAGTGCTGATGCTCTATGATGAAGAAATAGGCGAGGCTGCGGCAGAAGAAGAAGAGGAGCAAGGAGGTGACGAAGGGGTGGAATATGGAAGAGAGGTGATTGAATTATCTATGAATTCAGTGATGGGATTAACTACCCCTCAAACGATGAAGCTAAGGGGGCTCATAGAAGGGCAGCCAGTGGTAGTTCTGGTGGATGGGGGAGCAACCCATAACTTCATCTCCTCCGAGTTGGTGCAACACTTGAATTTACTGAGGACGAAAACGGCAGGATATGGGGTGATAATGGGAACTGGAATGGCGGTACAAGGTGCAGGAGTTTGCAAGGGGGTCAAATTGTCTTTGGATAACTTGCAGATAGTGGAAGAATTCCTTCCCCTTGAGTTAGGAAGTTCGGATGTCATTCTTGGCATGAAATGGCTGGCTTCGGTGGGTAAGATGAGTGTGGATTGGAGGAATCTGACCATGAAGTTTTCAGTAGGGGGGATGGCAGTGACTTTGCAGGGTGATCCTAGCTTAAGTAAAACATTAGTCTCCCTAAAAGCTATGATGAAGGCGTTGAAGGAGAGTGGGGAGGGAGTGTTGTTGGAAATTGGAGAGGTGGCTGCTGAATGCAATGAGCTGCAAGTGGGGCTGCCCGGAAGTTTGGAGGAATTATTGGCTGAGTTTGAAGGAGTTTTTTCCAACCCAGTGGGACTGCCACCCACTAGAAACAGAGATCATGCCATCAATCTCCTACCCGACACCCCCCCGGTTAGTGTTCGGCCTTACCGCTACTCGTATCTTCAAAAGAATGAGATCGAAAAGACGGTACGAGAGATGTTGGCAGCTAGTATTATCAAACCTAGTGTTAGCCCTTTTTCTAGCCCGGTGTTGCTCGTTAAGAAGAAGGATGGGGGATGGCGGTTTTGTGTAGACTACCGGGCTCTCAACAAGGTGACAATCCCCGACAAGTTTCCTATTCCAGTCATTGATGAATTGTTGGATGAACTACATGGCGCGAAGGTTTTTTCGAAATTGGATCTCAAATCTAGTTACCACTAGATTCAAGTCAAGGCTGGAGACGAACCAAAGACTGCCTTTCGAACACATGAGGGCCATTATGAGTTCCTCATCATGCCCTTCGGATTGACAAATGCCCCGACCACCTTCCAATCCTTGATGAATGATGTCTTCAGGGAGTATTTGCGTCGGTTTGTGTTGGTTTTTTTTTATGATATTTTAATCTATAGCCAAAATTTTGACCAACATTTGCAGCACTTACGTTGTGTGCTGAAAGTGCTGGCCGCAAATCAGCTGTTTGCCAACAAAAAGAAGTGCTCCTTTGGGCAGTTGGAGGTTGAATACTTAGGCCATATCATCTCCCAACAAGGCGTGTCGGCTGATCGTTGCAAGGTGCAAGCCATGATCGACTGGCCAGCGCCAAGTTCCTTGAAGGAGTTGCGGGGATTCCTTGGTCTTACGGGGGTACTATAGGAGGTTCGTGAAGGATATGGTAAGATGGCATGGCCCCTCACCGAGAAACTAAAGAAGAACAACTTTCGTTGGGATGGAGAGGCTGAACGAGCATTCCAGCAGCTCAAAACAGCCATGGTGTCGCTGCCAGTTCTTGCACTACCGGACTTCGATCAGCCCCTCATAATTGAATCCGATGCTTCAGGGCATGGAATAGGGGCAGTGTTGATGCAGAATCATAGACCGATTGCATATTACAGCCATGCTCTTAAACCATCGGAGAGGAAAAAATCGATTTACGAAAGGGAGTTGATGGCCATGGTGTTTGCAGTCCAGAAATGGAGACATTATCTTTGGGGAAGGAAGTTCATAGTAAGAACAGACCAAAAAAGCTTGAAATTTTTATTTGAGCAGCGAATGGTGAGCCCGGATTATCAAAAGTGGATGCTGAAACTAATGGGCTTCCATTTTGAGATACACTACCGGCCGGGCCGGATTGGAGAACAAGGCTGCAGATAGCCTTTCGAGAATCAACCACCCAGCAGCTCTATTCGCTCTAACGGTGCCAAGGGTGGTGCAACTCGATCAGCTGGTCCAAGAAGTGGAGAAGGATGCTTATTTACAGGGAATCATACAGAAATTAAAGGCGGATCCAGCTTACAGCTCAGATTTTCAGCTGGTAGGCGACCAACTCCTCTATAAGGGGCGGTTGTTCCTGCATAAGAAGTCTTCCCTAATTCCCTTGGTGCTCCAAGAGGGTCATGATAGCAGTGTAGGGGGTCATTCCGGATTCCTAAAGACTTATAAGCGGATTGCAGCGAGTGTTTTTTGGGCGGGCATGAAGCGGGACATACGCCAATATGTGGAAAGATGTGTCATTTGCCAGCAAAGTAAATATGAGTCCTTATCTCCAGCGGGTCTTTAGCAGCCTCTTCCGGTTCCTTGTCAGATTTGGGAGGATATAGCCATGGATTTTATTGACGGGTTACCGAAATCGGGTCATATGAATGCTATATTGGTGGTTGTAGATAGACTCAGCAAATACGACCATTTTATTGGTCTCAAACACCCCTTTACAGCTGGAGCAATAGCTGGAATTTTCATAAAAGAGGTAGTACGGTTGCATGGTATGCCTAGGACTATTGTTTCGGATCGAGATAAGGTTTTTATGAGTCGTTTTTGGGAGGAGTTATTTCGACTTCAAGGCACTAAGCTTCAACGTAGTACGGCCTACCACCCACAAACGGATGGGCAAACGGAAGTACTCAATCGGACCTTAGAGACTTATTTGCGTTGTTTTGCATCAGCAAGGCCTTTAGGGTGGTATGTGTGGCTGCCATGGGCGGAATTGTGGTACAACACCTCATACCACACTGCTTCACAAATTACTCCTTTCCAAGCTGTTTATGGGAGGGAGCCGCCAACCTTGATCCGATTTGACAAGGGATCAACCCCGGTATCAACAGTGGAACAGCAGTTGCTGGAGAGAGATTTAGCATTGGACGAGCTCAAGAACCAGCTGGAACGAGCTCAGGTGATTATGAAGAAGGGGGCTGACCGGAGGAGAAGGGATGTGCAATTTGCAGTTGGTGATTTTGTCTACTTGAAATTAAGGCCGTATAGAAGGAAGTCCCTAGCTGGCAGACCTAATGAGAAGCTGGCTCCGAGGTACTATGGGCCATTTGAAATTGAGCAGAAAGTGGGGTCAATGGCTTATAGACTCAAACTCCCAGTCAACGGCCGGGTTCACCCGGTTTTCCATGTGTCTCAGTTGAAAGAAGCTAAGGGCAGGCCCGGGGCAATGGAGCAGATTCCCCTCGAGCTGCAGGCTGACTTAGAAATGAAGGTTGAACCAGAAGTAGTGTTGGGAGTGCGGCCTGGGAAGGGTCCTAACTTACGCGGGCTGGATATCCTGATCCAGTGGAAGGGCTTACCACCGTTAGAGGCAACTTGGGAGCCCTACAACATGATTCAGCAACAATTTCCAGCTTTTCACCTTGAGGACAAGGTGAAAGTCCGAGAGGGGAGTAATGATAGGCCGCTTGTGCAACAAACCTATCATAGGCGTAACAAGCAATTGAAGGCTTGAGGCTGGAATTAAGGGGACCGCACATGCAGGTGTAACAACCAGCATGTGCGCATGGGGAAGGAGGGGGTAAAGTTGTAATCCACACTGCTGAAGGAATAATCAGCAGTGTGAATGGGGAATTCTGTTAGGAAAGCGTGGGAAGGGGGTATAAGTAGGATAGGAGATGGAGAATTGGGGAGCGAGCTTTTGGTAGAGAATTGGGAGAGTTAGGGCCTCTCGAATGCCCTGTTTCATTCTTGTTTTTCTGTTGAAAGGGATTGGAATATATTGATATTGGATTGTATTGGAATTCTATTGGAATCCTATCAGAATCTCAAGTTTGTTAGAAGAGTAGGGCCCATCTGGCAGGAGAATCTCTCTTCCCAAACGCTGGGGGTAGATCTGCCTACACAAACAAGAGAAATGGTATGAATGAAAATCGGAATTCCTATTGCTCTCCCCTCCAATTCTCAATTCTTTCTCATTTTCTCTCTCTGTACTTTCTTCCATTCTTCCACCTGATTGCTCTCACTCTTCTTTTCTCTATTATTGCTCCCTAATCGGGTATTGGGTTCTCCTAATTCATATCGAAATTGGGAGATAGAATATTGTCAGGCCAGGCCGTGACAGTTACCCTCTTCTAGAGTTAGCTAGTTGCTTCCCTCACCTGCCGCACATATATGCTCCCCTTTTACACGGTATCTTCTACTTCTACATATTAGGACCGTGACAAACCCCCCCCGGCTTGAGATAATTCTTGTCCTCAAGAATGCTAAGCAGGCTGGCTGCTTGAGGGAATTGCCTTAGCAGGTCAGGCAAATATTCCCAGGTGCTGCTATCAGCGGAAAGATTCGACCATTTCACCAACACCTGAATGATAGGGGCCCCATGCTTGTACAATACTCCCTGTCTAGGATAGAGCTAGGAACTACCATGACATCTGTATCAACAGAGAGTTGTAGTAAGCTTGAGGATGTCTATTGTGTTCCCACTGAACTCTTAAACAGAGAGACGTGGAAAACCGGGTGAATTTTGGATCCTTCAGGGAGCTGTAGTCGGTATGCTACCTTTCCCACCTTGGCTTCAATCACATGAGGCCCGTAATACCTGGGGCTTAGTTTGTTTACCTAACCCTTAGCAATGGCCTTAAGGTGGGCTAGCCTAACTTTGAGGTATACTCTTTCTCCCACATTGAACTCTCTTTCGCCCCTCTTCTTATCAACGTACTACTTCATACGATTTTGAGTCAATGCCAGCTCTTCTTTGAGCTGTTGCAAAACTCTCTATCTCTTCTCTAAGTATGCCTCTACAGTGGCCCTTGTGGTGTGCTCCCCCACTGCTAGAAGTAGTGGAGGCTGATATCCAAATAATGCTTCGAAGGGGGTTCTTTTGATAGATGCATGGTGGTTGGTATTGTACCACCATTGTACCAGGGAAATCCACTTATGCCACCCCTTAGAATGCAAGAAACACAAACACCTCAAATAACCTTCCACACATTGATTAACCCTTTCCGTCTGACCATCCGTTTGAGGATGGTAAATTGTAGACATTTTAAGCTTCAAACCTAGGGATTTCATCAGCTCCTACCAGAACAAACTTGTAAAGATCTTGTCTCGATCTGAAATTATCGACCTGGGAATCCCACGTAGTTTCATCACTTGATCTAAGAACGCTCTAGCTACTTCTTGGGCTGAGTAGGGATGGGTTAGGCCAATGAAGTGTGCATACTTAGTGAACCAGTCCACCACCACTAAGATGTAGTTCATCCCTTCTAAATTAGGAAGACCTTCAATGAAATCCATACTTATGCTCTCCCAAGCTTGTGCAAGTATGGGTAAGGGCTAGAACAAGCCTAGTTGGGCCACATTTTCATATTTGCATCTACTATACACGTCACACGCCATCACATACTCGATCACATATCATTTGAGGTGAGCCAATAAAAAATTTGCTTCACCTTATGGTATGTGTTCTGAATTCCCGAGTGCCCTCCCACTGGAGACTCATAAAGGGAACTCATATCTTCTTTCTCAATTCCTTATTCCCACCAATTATGACTCTGCCTTTGTACCTCAATATCCCTTGATGCAATGTATACCTCGGCTTTCCCTCGAGACTTAGAATCAATTGCTCCAATAACTCTTTCATTTTGTCATCTCCTTCATAGCTCGCCTCAACTTCCCGGTACCATTCGGGGGTGACCACAGTAAGGGGGGTTGCTTCTCCCTCTTCAGGGCATCAGCAACTACATTTTGTCTTCCCTTCTTGTATTGTATGTTGTAGTCTAGACCCATCAGCATAGACACTCCCTTCCTTTGAATGAGGGTATGAAGCTTCAATTGTAACAAGATTTTAAGACTTTCGTGGTCAGTTATAATTATGAACTGACTTCCTTCCAAATAATGCCACCACCTTTCAACCACCTTGTCCCCCAGATGTCTAGGGGACAAGGCCTAATTAAGATAAGCTAACGGTTTTCCTTCTCGCATCAACACAGCTCCCACCCCTATGCTACATACGTCAGTCTCTAGTATAAATGGCTTACTAAAATCTGGTAGCCCGAGCACTGGAGCCTTGCTCATAGCTACCTTTAGTTGCTCAAATGCCTTCTCCGCCTCTAGTCCCCAATGAAATCCCTCCTTTTTTAACTGCTTCATCAAGGGTCGACTGATAATACCATAATTCTTTACAAACCGCCTATAGTACCCTGTCAAACCCAAGAAACCCCTCGAGGCCTTAATGTTGGTAGGTCATGGCCAAGCCATCATAGCAACCACTTTCCTTGGGTCGGTACTCACCCCTGCTCCCGATATAACGTACCCCAAATACTCCACTTGTTTCTGACCAAAAGCACATTTAGACCTCTTAATATACAATTGGCTATTTCTAAGAACCTCAAATGAAGTCCTTATGTGCTTCAAGTGTTGGTTGAAAGTTAGGCTATATATTAAGATATCATCAAAGAAAACCAGAATAAACTGGCGAAGGTAAGGTTCAAAAACTTGATTCATGAGTGATTGAAAAATGGATGGGGCATTGGTGAGCCCGAAAGGTATCGCCAAGAACTCATAATGGTTGTGATGGATTCTAAATGATGTTTTGTGGATATCATCAGCATTCATGCGGATCTGATGACAGCTTGAGCGAAGGTCTAACTTGGAAAAATAGGTGGCATTCTTTAATTCATCGAGTAAGTCTTTGATTATGGGAATGGGAAATTTGTCCTTTATAGTTAAGGCATTAAACTGTCGATAGTCTATACAAAAATGCCATGTTCCGTTTTGTTCTTGACAAGGAGGATAGGGGAAGCTTACAGGCTTTGGCTAGGTCGGATTAAGGACTGTTGAAGCATGTCCTTAACCATTCTTTCAATCTCAATTTTCTGATGTGGGTGGTATCTGTAAGATATGATATTAACGGGCTCAAAGTTGGGTTTAAGGTTGATTGAATGGTTAAAGGCTCTTCTGGGAGGTAGGGAGTTAGGTTCTACAAATAGGTCCTCATACTCAGTCAAAAGCATATTAAGTTGGTGTAAGAATGGTACCTCCGATTTGTTTGAATCTATAGTGTGGGTGGCCATTTTCAACTGCCCTTCTTGCTCCTTCCCATCCTCCATCTCTTCTAGTGTCTATATGGAGAATAATTGGGTTACCTGAGCCCATTTATTTCGGAGCAATCTTTGAAATTTTCTTCTTGTGATCATCTTGCATGTACCATTCTCTCTGCTACCAGTAAGGGTCAACTTATTTCCCTCCTTTTCAAATGTTACTTCCATTCAATTGAAATCAAAGCTGATAAGGCTCACTTGTTTCATCCAATCCACCCCAAGTACTACATCGCAGCCCCTTAACTTAAGCAACCTCAAGTTAGTCTCGAACAACTCACCTTGCATCTCCCAGCAAAATCCAATGCAAGCTGATTTGCTGAGCACCCTATGGCCATTAGCAACTGTCACAGATAGTGGCAGGGTCCCTGTTAGCTTGCATTGGAGTCTCTTGGCAGTACCCACGTCCAAGAAATTGTGGGTACTCCCACTATCAATCAAAGGATCATCAGGCTCCCTTCTTGAACCCTTCATTTCACTTTGATAATTTTATTGTTGGCTAGCCCCTTAAGGGCATGCAACGATATTTCTCCGTTATCATCCCCTACTACTTCTATCACTTCTTCTACTCTATCTCCTTCTTCATCCTCTCCTTCCAGCAAGAGCAGTTGCCTCTTGCATTGGTGTCTTTGGAAATATCGGTCACCACATCTAAAACAGAGTCCTAGTTACCTCCTTTGATCAGTTAACCTCCCAATCTATCCTATTCAGGAAGGAACAGGTGCGGTAACTGTCATACTTCTCTGCCTCAGATTCACCTTTACCATCTCCCTACTGTACCCCTTCATCATCCGTCATATCGGTCCTATACCGACTCCCCTACTCTACTGCCTCTGCTTTTTCATGATGGCTTCTATCAAAACCTCCTGTAGCCTGGCATCCTTAGCTGCCTATTCCACCGTCGCAGGTTGTAACATCTTGACCATAGGCTTGAGCTCCTCACTTAACCCACTCATGAAGCTGGAGACAAAGTAAGCTTCAGAAGGTGGGGTTTAGGGTGACCATTATTGATTTGAGCTCCTCGAAACGGTTCTGATAAGATTGCACTCCTCCTCCTTGTTTGAGTTTATTTTATTGAATTCCTTCACCACGTCCATTCTATTTCTATCTCCAAACCTCTCACACAGTTTCTCAGCAAACTCCTCCCACGGACATTCTCTTATAGCCTGTGACCAATGTTCTAAAAGGCGCCGCTTAGGCATTAGGCGACCCCTGGCCACCGCGATTAACTGCTGATCGACACCCCTAGGCGCCGGACTGATTACTCTAGCCAAATCGGCAGCCTAGGCAACGCCTAGCCGCTTGGGTAGCCTAGCAGCAAGCGTCGCCTACGGCCGCCTATCTACCTGGGTCGCACACCACCTGGGTCGCCTGGGTCGTCTCTCGTCGTGCGCCGCCTAACTCGTCGCTTGCTCTCTCCTTGCCGCCGCCGCAAATCGTCTTCTTCTCGTTCCCGATCTTCTTCCTCCGATACGTATGGCCATCATCTAGGTTTGAAGTTCTTCTTGCTGTTGTAGCGACTGCTGGTTCTCAATCTTCTTTCTCCGCCAAGTGTTTTTGTTGCAGCTGCTTGCTGTTGCTGCTGCTTGTATTTTGTTGCGTTCTTCTTCCTCTGCCAAGTGTTGTTGTATTTTGTTATTGCTACTTCTGTTATTTTTGTTATGTCTTTATTTGATTCTATTGTTTCTAATGCCTATAAGTTGTGTTTCACAAAGTCAAGAGTCTAAACCCTAAACTTAATAATCTATATTAATGTTTCATAATCTTTGTTTAATTTATATGTGTATTTGGGATAATATGAATTTTAATTTGTATGTACATTTAGAATAATATGAATTTTAATTTAAAAAATAGCAGTTTTTATAAACCCCGCCTAGGCGGCCTAGGCGCTAGGCCCCAGCCTAGCACCCGACTAGCGCCTAGCACGTTTTAGAACACTGTTTGTGACCACACTTGGTACCAGGCGTCCCCTACATCATTAAGGTAGGCAGCCACCAATGCTACCCGGTGCTCTTTTGGAAAATTGTGCCAACCAAACATCCATTCACATCTTCTTACCCACCACCTGGGATTACTCCCTTCAAATAGGGGAATATCTAATTTAGGCATAGGAAACCCCGATTGATTAACTATAACTGGTCCTTCTCGCCTTAGATCTATCCTCGTATCCCTTTCTTCTCTCGGAGCAACCTCAATTTCAGGGAGTCCGGCATTCCCATTCCTCACTCCTTGCTCGGTTAGCACTAGTTTGGTTCTTTCTCTAGGGGGAAAAATCATGTGATAGATTTACCTGATTTTGATGTGTAAACATCACCATAAAATTCAGCAGTTGGTCTCTGATTTGAGCTCCAACTTCATCCATGATTCCATCCAATCTTCTCTCCAGACCCCCTAACGATGCGTCCATCTTCCGATCCATCGCCACGATCGCTTCGTGATTGCGGTTGGATCCAATTTCCAACAACTCTACTCAAGCTTGCAAGTCAGTCACCGTCGAATGAAATTGGTGCACCTGCAACTCCAAGTTCTTCATTCAAGTTCCCTCCACCATTGTTGTTATCGACTTCCCTTGGCCTAGACTTGCTCTGGTACCAAATTGTCAAATCTTAAGAGATCTGACGAGAATTCTCTGAAGAATTATGGAGAATGAGAGAATGGAAAAGAAATGGAAGATAATAGAGAGAATTCAAGAGAGAGCGAGAAATGAGAGGGAAATAAGAGAATGATTCAATTCAATATCTGGATACCTCCTTACATGTGCTCGGGTCCTTTATATAGGATCCCACAATTACATTCCCGCCAATCATCTTATTTACATGGTTACCCTCTTCTAGAGTTAGCTAGTTGCTTCCCTCAACTACCGCACGTATATGCTCCCCTTTTACACGGTATCTTCTACTTCTACCTATTAGACCGTGACAATAAGTTCCCAGATAAACTGGTTATATATATGCATGCACAGACATTAATTGGTTTGCTCCAATACAACAGCTATATCCAACATGAGAGGATCCATTTGCTTCATAAATATGCTTAGAGTAAACCTAGTAATCACAGTTCAGGCTGTTCAGCAACAAGTAAAATTTAGATGTCACAAGTAAAAAACTCATCAAGTGCAAATCAAAAATATCAATCTCTCATCAACACGGAAATTCTACCGATCACAATCCAACAGCCAAGAAAGTGAAAAGAAAAATAAGGGTTTTACCAGAGGAAAGTCAACAGCTATAATAGAGGAACAAAAAAAGTCGCATGTCCAGGGATGAGAAGCAATACGTCTATCACTTTCCAACAATGAGTCAATCACGGCAGGACGGCTCTCTGAACAAGTCCTATGCATGTCAATCGCTTGCTTGCTTCATTGGCACATTTTTTAAAAACATATATCTCGAATCTCACAAGTAATGAACCACAAGTACCAATCAAATTATATTAATATCTTATCAAGGACCAACTATCCTACAAGTTCAGTTGTCACCGAGCGAATCAAAACACCGATCTAAAATTAGGTGTCCATTTCACCAATCAGATTTAAACCAGCACTAATCACAACATAATAGGGGAAAACCAAACCGACGAAAGATAAGTTGAAAATCGATCGATGTAAGCGAGGAACGAAAAAGAAGTTGAAAATCGACCGATTCAGTCACTGCGCGCCTTCAACTTGTCGAGGCGCTTGTTCAACTGGTCGAGGCGGACGACGAGGGCGGTGACGGAGTAGAGGAGCCAGTAGAAGATGAGAGCCGCGGCGATGAGGACGGCGTTGCGCTGGCTCTTCATGATGGACTTCTGGTGGCGGAGGTGCTCAGAGGGGCTGCAGCTATCGGACTCGCAGGTCGGCCGAGTCTCGTACTTCCAGTAGATGTCCATGAGCAGGAAGAGGCAAAAGGGGACGATGGAGAAAAAGGGCTTGAGGAGGCCA
The DNA here is from genome assembly GCF_014633365.1 of Diospyros lotus. NCBI lineage: Eukaryota > Viridiplantae > Streptophyta > Magnoliopsida > Ericales > Ebenaceae > Diospyros > Diospyros lotus. The sequence continues at coordinate 42,664,614 of NC_068341.1, read as the reverse complement.
TGAGTCACGCTGATTAGGCCCTTCCGGATCGGCTCCAGGCCGGGGATCGTCAGGAGGAGGAGCATGATCGCCTCTGCTCCCGCGGCGTACCCGAGCACCACCCACTCTAACGCCATTTCCGATCGGATGATAACCCCGAAAGAACAACGCCGGAGCTTCTAGTCGCCGATCGACAGAGGAATGGAACCGTTCACAGATTTCGCAGAAGAGAGACAGACAGAGATCTGAGAGTGAAACGGTATTGGCCTTTGGTAGATAACAAAGGAAGGGACTGTACCGAGCTTTGATTAATTTGTACCGATTAATAATTAATTAATAGATAAATTATACTGTTAACTCTTAGATTATTAATAAAAATTAGATAAAATTCATATTTCATCTTTTTATTTTTAAATTTTTTTAATTATTTTAATTTTTTATTATTTCAATCACACATTTAAATTTATATTTTTAATCAATTTGACTATTATATTTTAATTTTTTATTATTTTGATTATATATTTATATTTATATTTTTAAGTTAATTTAACTCATTATATTTTATCATGAAAAAAATAATTAAATTAATTTATTTTATTTTTATAATTTTTTTATAAATCAAAATATATAAATTAAATTAACTCAAAACTAAAAATACAAGTAATTGAAATATTAAAAATTTCGTATTATTATATAAAAATTTTAAAATATAAAAAATAAATTAATTTATAAATATAATTTAAATAACAAAAATTAGGTCACAATATAAAAAAAATACAAAAATATGAGTTTCACCTAAACATTAACATTATATATATTAATATAAATTTTAAAATCACTTAATTATGTAATTTATAACATTAACTGATTTTTGAGTTTATATTTTTATATTAATATATATTACATCAATTTGTATTAATAAAATTTAATAAAAAAGACAACAAAATTAATGATTGTAAGTGATAAAAAATAAAATAGAGTATTTGTTTACAAAATACAAAATTAAGAGCTTAATAATGTGATTTATTCATTAATTAATTGATTAAAAATGTTAAATAAGTGAGTCGGCCGAACCAGCCTAACACACAAAAGAAGGTCCACAGAGCCCAATGGGCCTTGTAAAACGGGCCGAACCAACCCTTAGCCACTTAGCCCATTTAGCTATTTTAAATGGGCTAGATGAACCAGCTTGTTTATTTTTAATAAATTATTTTTAAATAAAAGTGATTATAAAATGTAAATAAAGCTTAATTTTTTAATTATTTATTTAATTCAAAATATTTGTAATTTAATTCTGTATTTTTATGACTTTTTTAATCACAATATATGTAATTTAATTATGTATTTTTGGTTTTTATGACTTTTTTAATCACTCTTTCTATTAATTGAGAATTAACATTGTTTCGTGTACTTGTTAAACTATTTATGCTATTTCAACTTGCCCTATTTAAAACTTATTGTTATTGAAATACAATAATAAATTTATAATTGTGAAAAGAGCATTTGATTTGAACCTCCAATATTCGAGAGATCTATAAAACAAAAGACGATCACAGGCATGGAGTGTCTCATATGCAAACTCTCCGATACTTAAATTAGTGCAACCAAAATAATGTGCAATCTAAACAGGAGAAGCAATAGAAATACAATCTTAGTTGAGTTTTGATCATATATCAATTGAAAGTATAACCCCTTATTTATAGAGGTTAAGACTGATATGTGAATGAACATCCATATTTTTTAAGATTTTTAATGAGTTGTAGATAAAGATTTCGAATATGAGTGGATGCATTCTTATCAGATCATAATCTAAAGGGTCTCCCAGATACTATATTTCTAAGACACAATAAAAGCTCTTAGACTACTCGATAGAGCCCCCTATAAGGGTTTTATTGGGATTGCTCTATCGAAGAGATCTCAAAAGTTTCATTTTTTAAGTTTTTTTCTCTTGAATTTATTTGGAACGAAATCCTATTTTTTTGGATATAGCAGAAGTTTATTCATTTTTTTCAAGAGTGAATGCATAAGACGTGATGAATTCATTTAATAAGTTATTCAACAAGGCTTTACATATTAATAATACTCTTGTATTTATAAAAGTTCATGACTTCAATATTTTTCATTATTATAATATGAATTATATAGGCCCAAATTAAGACCTTTATTGGTCTTTCAGCACAATCTCAACCCCATATTTGTTAGCAATAATTATCATCACCATTGTACTTACAATACTCACGTCTGCTATAGATTTTATCGGCATTTAATATAGCATTAAATGAATATCTTGTCGACACCACACGTCGGATGTCTCCGTCCCCTCCCGCTACAATCGTCAATGTCAACTTGCATGTCAAGAAATCCCATTTTTCTCTCTACATAAGCTAATATACTCATGGCCCAAGGTATGTTATTTTGAGTCCATTGACACTTTCAACTAAGTCTCTTACTTCACTATCGAAGTGTTTGTAGGTGTAGCCACCCATTTCACTCTGATCATCAGAACCAATCCTGATGTTACTAGCACCTCTCCGCTTAACAATCCTTTAGGCAAGAAAGAACATAATATATTCAAGATGTGACAAACCTTAATTCCCAAATTTCACATGGTTGGATTATGATTTTAGACTATAATTATTTCATTTTTTTTGTATGGGTTGTCGACTCTTGAATATCATCTTAGGGTAGATCATGTGAAACCATTAAGCCGGGTAGCAAGGTCATTATCCTTGAACAGTGAATCCCATGCTACATATATTATACACAAGGATCAATATTTTAAGTAAAATTTATATTCTTATCTCTATATTCTTATTTTTTTATGTAGTTATTGAAATATTTTTGATTATTTCGATTATATTTATATATCTTTATTTTAAAATCAGTTTAATCTTTATATTTTTAAAATTTTTTATGTGTTAACCCATCTTTTTTATTATTTTAATTTAACAATTTGTCTCAGTTCCTGTTTTCACTGTGTTGTAAACCTTCTTTGGTCCATTAGTTAGTACATTCCATAACAGTGGATGCTGGTGGCTAATGGGGGGACGAATATACTGCAAAATTCTTCTTTCCATGCACGCACGTGCATGAGAGATGCGGATCCAACTCAGTTGATCATGGAATCCAACTGCCTCACTAATCACCATTATTTACCAAAAGCAAATGTGTTATTTGGAATCTTCATTTGTGACATTTTAGGTGATACTTTATACTAAAGTTTTATAAATTTATATTGATATGATACATAATATAAGATATTATTATAAAATATTATGATAAATATCAAATTTACATGTTCAAATAACATTTCGTGTTATTTAACATCTCCATCACCGCTAATATTAATATCTTTACTTTTGCTCTTTAAAATTTTGAATTTTCATGATTAGAAATAATTTGTAAAGTAAATTATTTGGGACAACTCTAAAATGACCTTTCGACACTTAAGTGAGTTAACGTTTTAATGAAATTGAGCAGTTAAATATTAAAAAAAAAACACATACCATATCAAATGTAAAAAATGTTATATATTCGTTCGTCATTATTCTTTAACTTCTCATATATGCATGTATTTTTAGATTGATTATGTTAACTAAGGGCATTTAGTCAATTTGATTATCGAATTAGCTGAATAGCTTAAGTCGAATAAATCGAATATTTTTTAAAAATCAAATTGAATTGACTAAAAAATTATTCAAACGAAAAAATCGAAAATAATCCTTTTGTTCTGTTGAGTAGTTTATTTTTTTATAGTTATGTTGAATTTGTCGTTTTTTACTTCTTAATTTAGTAAAAAAATATATTTATATTTAATATTTTAATCGGTTCAATTATTTTTATTTTTTTAAATAAGAAGATCAAAATAATCAAAAAAAAATTAAATTTGAAAACCAAACTGAAGTGACAATTGAACCAAACTGCTAATTTTAACCAAGTGGATTCAATAATTTCAAGAAATTATATTTTAGGGATCAGTGTGTGGGGCCCATTTCCTTTACCAAAAAGCAAAAGGCAAAAGCTAAAAGCAAATCCTGATGGGTGCACGTTGGTGCTTTGGGCCAATTAACGAATATTCTTGCATGATTAATTAAACTATAGGGAATCAATATTGGCTAATTTTAGACATGGCTAGATAGAATGGTTAATTAGGTCTTTCCAACTTACAATTAATTCAAAGTAATCGTAAAACTAAATGGGTTGCGAAGAATCTCAATTAACTTAATTTAAAATAAAAAATATATACATCATTTTCTTAATAATTAAAAAATATGACATTTAATTCTTAATGTGCAAAATATCATGATTTTGTATCTTAATTATTAAAAATTTTATTACTTTAAATTCTTATCCTGACAAAACATTTGTATTTGTATGCCTATTTAAATATTACTAATTGGTTATCCATGTAGTGTTTCATTCACGAAAACATACATGCTCAGACATGCACTAACGTTTCGTCACAATAACAATTTTAAAGTTTTGCACGTCATGAACTAAACGTTTTTTAATTGTTGAGGGAGTTCCATATGTATCGAATAAAAATTGTTGAAGTATATTCTATTTTTAAAATTTAATTCTATAACTCAAATATGATTTTTTTGTAAGTTGTGGTGGTAGAGTTGTCAAGCTCGAATTTTGTCTTTACGATATGGAATGCCGTCATAAGGTAATTGAGTATATTGAGGATATATTGAGTTTGTGCCATTTGAGACGTTTTGCTTTATTTATTTTTTTATATTAAAATTGATTGTCTCTACTTGTAAATATAGATCACATAATGTGATTGTATAACGTAAATTATGTATTCATTTATTATTTTCTTACTCTATTTGGCATTACTTTTCATGACAAAAAACAAGTATAAGAATGATGTATACTTACTTGATTTACTTACAAATTTATTAAAATAAATATTTAAACAGAGTTAATTAGATCCCGTTTATCTCTTCAACCAACCGTTACGACTCGAACAAAAAAAAAAAGCCATTTTTTCACATTAGACGAACAACTTTGTCAAGTAGAGGGGAGATGGAAGGAATCTAGACCTTTATTCTTTTCTTTCTTCCCTTTTGATCTATCTTTCATTTGAGAAGAAAAGAAAGTCTAATAAAGGAAAAAGGCAAGTTGTAGAAAGCAAATTCAGAACAGCAAATGAATCACAAAAGCAGCCCATCCTGCACCGCCGGTATCTTTCTATTTACCTGCCAAAAAGGGAAAAGTAAAGCAAATAAATTTAATAAAAATTAAATTAATAAATAAGTTTGATAAATAATTCTCACACACCTATGATGTATGAAAATATTTCGGTGATACCATTTTGACATTTTAAAAATATTTTATCTATCGAAATGTCAAGAAACACCAGCATTTTTGGGCCATTTTTATAATTTTAAAAATATTTTAAAATAATTTTATAATATTAAAAAATATCATAAACGTATTTTCAATATAAAAATACGTTTCTGGGGCTAAAGGCAAAAAATTTCTCCTATATTATATAATATAAAAATTATATATATTACTTTTAATTATAAAAAATTCTATATTAAAAATTATGTTTACAAAAAGACCCAAATAATTCTTTATTTAGGCATTTTCTCTTATATCTGTTTTTTTTATTTTTTTGAAAAATAACGTTCTTTGTTTTTGTTTCATATCATATTAATTTTCTATTTTCGTGCAACTTAGATATACAAAAGTTTATAGATTTTCTATACAATTTTATTTAACTGTTATAAATTTGTTTAGAATCACTATGAATTTGTACGTGTCACGTTATTTTGTGAGAGTTATTTGTGAATAGTAACGAAATTCAAATAAAAATAAAATTACCATTTTGTCCAAAGGCCCTTCGCATGAAAGTGAGGAAGATGATGAGCAAAGCTACCCCTGCTAGTAGTCCCAGGATAATTGCAAACCTCTTCTGGCCCTCGTTAAGAGAAGAATCTACAATATTGGAAATTTGATATTATTTTAAATTTTAATAAATGCGCTCTTATAGTGATGAAAGATAAAAAAAATAATATAAAAAATTAGATATCCCGTAAAATTTTACTGTTACAAGTGATATTGTTATTATTAATATGTATGACTGAATTAAATAGAATAAGATTTATAGAAGAAAAATATTATTGGTACATCATGATGTATATCTTGAGTTACATAATGATATTTCAATGTTTAAAATGCCCTCACTCAAAGTGCTTAGACGATGAATATTTATATTATTTATGTGTATTATGTAGTCTAATATATACATAAATGATGTACAAATAACACGACTTCTTATAAAAATGCCAAATATTATAATATTAAAATTTTGTGAGTTTTGTGACTTTGACAAATAAAAATGAGTCAAATTTAATAAAGATATTGACAACACAAAGGTGACATTAGACTATGTCTATTCTAATATATGGAAAATTTGATATTATTTTAAATGTTAATGGGAGGGAATGGCTCGGGGATTGCTCACCGTTGGATTTGGGGTAATCGTGTGGTTTGCTGGTGGAGTACCTCGCGTAGCATTTGGCCAAGAACATGTCCCCGTAAACGGCGGACCCACAGTCGCTTTCCAGCCGTCGGATCGCCTCCGATAAGCAATCACCGCACTCGCTCACACTGAGATCCTCTACACACTGCGCCACACCCTGCAAATCCCCGGCCCCGCCAACCCGGTAGGGTCCACTGGCTCCGGCAATGCTCTCCAACACCGCGTCACGGCCGCCAATCTCGACGGCTTCATCGCCGATCGACGGCCCGCATTTCCTTAGCACCGGGGTCTTGTCCTCCACGCCTAGGAAGGTGGTGTTATCGTACTTGACGAAGCAGCCCTGTAACTGAACGGCCCCGCCGCAGGCCTGCGAGCAGACCCGGCCGAGGTGGCTGACTGCGGCGGCTACGCAGGAGGCGCAGTCGGGCATGGCGAGGTCGCCGCGGCACTGGTAGAGGCCGTAGACGACGTCGTGGGGGCTGGAGCCCATGACGGAGAACTTGTTGTATGCGGAGTAGGTGGCTGAGTTGACCAGCGACGTGAGGAGCGAGTTGAGGTTGGAGTCGTAGGGGGAGTTGGGGGAGTACTTGATCTGAGAGCAGCCGCCATAGACGAAGGAGTCTGTGGACGAGAGTGAAGGAGTACTGAAGAGCATGGCGCAGAGTGAGAGTAGATGAAGAAGGCTTATTCTCTTCGCCATCTCGAGATCGAGAGAGAGAGAGAGAGAACTGGTTAGTTTTTATTATTATATATATGTCTCAGTCGTCTCTGGGCTTCGCCAAAGTATTGCAGAGAATGGCTTGTTGGAGTATTTATGCTGGCCATGAACCCTGCTAGCCCATGCAATGCAAGTACTCAACTTAACACTATAGTTAAAACTGAGGATTTTAGTGTGATTAATTACCACTCGGTCCGTAATATATATAGTCTTGTTTTCTTTGGGTTCTTTGTGACGTCAAAGTTGTCCAAGTAAGTAATTCTTGAAGTACTCTTTGTTAGATTAAAGGAGGGCATGCAGGATCTAGATTCTAGTCCCATGGTAGATCCTCCGACTTTTAAGTTAGTTTATGGAAATGGTGTAGCAGTAATAGAATAAATGCATATAAAAGTGATACCTAAATCCCCAAACATCGTGCTTTTATATAAGCGAAATGTGCGATTAATATGACGTCCCAAGATGAAACTATATATGAGAATGCCTATTTATGGGCGGAGTGAATTAGTCATGAGAGTAGCCTTAGACCAAGTTTTAGATTGTAAAAATCTTTATCTTTATATATATATAAAAGTAGGATAGTCCGAAAGAAAAACATTTCCCTCCAAAACTTGTATTTAGTAATTTGCATTAATAATAAGTACTAATTACTGTAAAATTAATAATAAATTTTAAATATATGAGTTTTTCAATGCTATTCATGAGTTTTTCAATACTTTGAATATTAAATATTTAATTAATTCGTCAATTAATCAAAAATAAATAATATTTATAAAAAATATGAATAGACACTTAAAGTATTAATTAAGTCACTAAAATTATTCATTAAATAAAATTTTATCTTTATATAATATAATAATATATAATATCTTTATATATATAAAAGTAGGATAATTTGAAAAGAAAAATTTCCCCAAAACTTGCATTAATAATTTGCATTTAGTACTTATTACATTAATAATTTGTATTTAGTAATTTAGATTAATAATTTAAAATTCTTAATTATTTTAAAATAATAAGTACTAATTACTATAAAATTATAATAGATTTTAAATTCATGAGTTTGTCAATTTTAATCACGGGTTTTTCAATACATTATTATGTAAATATTAAATATTTAATTAATTCGTCAATCAATAACAAATAAATACTATTTATAAGGAATATGAATAGACACTTAAATTATTAATTAAGTAATAGAAAATTGTTCATTAAATAAAATCTTATCTTTATATAATAGAACAATATATGATATCTTTATATATATAAAAGTATGATAGTTTGAAAAAACAAAAATTTTCCCCCAAAACTTGGATTTAGTACTTATTGCATAAATAATTTACATTTAGAAATTTGTATTAATAATTTAAAATTTTTAATTGCTTTTAAATAATAAGTACTAATTACTGTAAAATTTATAATAGATTTTAAATACATGAGTTTTTCAATTATAATCACAGGTTTTCAAATACATTATTATGTAAATATTAAATATTTAATTAATCCATCAATTAATAAAAAATAAATACTATTTATGAGGAATATGAGTAGATACTTAAAATATTAATTAAGTCACATAAAATTATCTATTAAATAAAATCTTTTTTTTTATATAATATAATAATATATAGTATAGTATATTAAGTAAAATAGTTTGCAATTTTTTTTTCCCTAAAAAAATCTGCCAAGCTGCTTTTGCTGCTAAAATTTGTATTAAATTTAAATGAATTTTCTTAGAAATATTAATAGACAACTTGAAATATTAATTAAGTAATAAAAAATTATTCATTCATTTAAAATCTTATCTTTATTCTATATATATATATATAATATTAAAATGTGATAGTCAGGTAAAGTATTTTGTCAAATGTCAATCAATGGTGATTTTTTTCTCAAAAACTTGTATTAAATCAAAGATAGCGATTAGTTAATTATTAATTTTACTTTAATAATTATATTATAGTCTTGAAAATGTGATATCTTAACAAATTTATAAGAAAATATTTAAGGTTTTAAAATGTTTGGGTTTTTCAATGCTAATTAATATTTAAGGTATTACATTTTTAAGACTATGAAATAAATCAAAATTCATATTTTTAAAATTTTGTTATTATTGAAAAACTTATTCTTACTCACATTTAAGAATTTTAATTTATATTTATAATATAATAAATATAAAATAATGAATGTCTTTGAGTAGATATATTATAAATTTTAAAATATTCATTTATAAATAAATAAAAAAATTTATAAGTATTTACCAAGTGATCTACTTAATGTGCTAATTATTATTTAGCACATTGAATGGCGGTATATTGAATTAAGAGTGTTCTTCATTAGCAGAATAGCGAATAATTAATTAAACTTAAATTTTGATCAAAGACTTAGTATTAAAAGAAAAAAACTATAATTATCAATTTTGTTAGAATTATTTAAAATAACAAGTTTAATATTTTATTTTTAAATTAAACTCTCTCGTATATCACATGGGTTTACCACTAGTAGATTATAATCTTATTATAGTATTTTTGTGTATTTTCTATTTTACTTGTGTAATGTGATAGTCTGGTTGGTGAAAATACATTAGATATTGTGTGTTTGAATCTTATTGGGAGTTCTATATTTTATAATTAGTTATGTTAACAAGATCTAAACTTAACTTTAAATAGTATTAATTTTTTTAATAAATTTTTATTTAAAATTTAATTAAATGTTATCTAATAAATGTTATTTAAAATATTTTATTTTTTATATGCAATTCGCACGAACAATCCCTTTCATTTAAAAAAAATATTTCATCAAATGAGCAACATTTCAATTAATTAAATCGAAATAATCCAATTGAAATGTTCAAAATTGTTAATCCAATTCAATTCAAGTTGTATGTTGGTTCGGTTCAATTTATAAATTTAACAATTTTAATTTAGCTCGATTTTTAAATTAAAAAAAATCAAAATAACTAAACTGAGTAAAATATAAAAACGACATCGCTTTTAACCAAAATTTCAATTTTTATGATTTTTTTTGTCAGATTTTTTTTAATTTATTTGATTTGTTCCTTTTGAACATCTCTTTGCTCAATTTGATTTGATTTTTGGCACAAGTTTAGTCTATTCACTTTGAATAATTTGGTGATAGAGGGGAAGACAAGAGATGGAAGAGAAAAATTAAGGGATAAATGGGTTATTTTATTATAGTTTTTAATGGGAAGGTGTTTATTGCAAACTTTAAATATCAAAAGGTGGCTCGTGTAATTAGAGATGATCTTAGGTGCTTAGTATAATTATTCATAATTATAAGGTTTTTTTTTTCTGATTTTTTTAATATAAAAAAAAGAAAAAGAAAACAGGGTGTAGGGCACTCCCGTAAATCCTAGCCTGAGAGTCTGATCGTTGAGGGCACTCCAGTATAGCTCTCTCTCTCTCTCTCCCTCCCTCTAACGATCCTGCGAGAATGTCTCTCCGGCAAGCAGCGTTTGGTTTGCTGAGAAAGTTGCGCCACTCTCCTCAAATACCCACTGCCACTGTTATCCGTACAGCAAAAACCAGGCAAACAGGTAATCCCTTCGCCTGAATTACACAGTTTTCCCTATTGGCCTTCATAATGGAAGAGTTACATACAATGGGTGCCGTTGCCCTTGGACAATTTATACACAATTGATTGGAGAATTAAGAATGTACAGATAATAAGCAGAGGAACAGAGAAGTCAAAGAAAAAAACAAACTTAATCGAATGTAGAAATGATCGAACTCTAACTTGATTCGTGAATTTGGATGGTGTTATATCTCTCCTTTTCTATCTAAAGATCTTCAATGCAATTCTCAAAGACCCATCAATGGATGATTTTATGGACAAACGAAGGAGAAAGAATTGAGAACACAAGAAAAAAAGCTGCGGAAAGTTAAAAACTGCTGTAGTTTTCTTGTAGGACATGGACTCACCCTATACAATTGTTTTACAGTTTTGGCCTTCAAGTTATGAAATTTTGAAGTCATTTCAATTGTAATTAAGATATTTGAGTAAGGAGAACTTTGTCAAAACACAATAGTGACATGGCTTTGAAAATGAAGGTGACACCAAATGAAGTCCTTATTTGTGTCCTAGTATTGATGATTGATGTTTGAGTACCGTCATTTTGCATTGTTTTTGCTGACTCAGGAGAGACTTAGGGTGGAAAAGACTGTATATTTTTGAACCCTCTGCACAAAAAATTGTGATACTGAAGTTGTCCTTGTGAAGGAGTTCATTGATTCTCTGGTTGGTTATAGTATTTATGAAGGTAATGTTAGAACAGAATTAATGTGAAAGAAGATAACACTTCATATTGTTTGTTTAAGTTGGGAAAATGAGGAGAGAATGAATAGATGCCAAGGAATCCGTTTTTATTTGGTTACTAACCCAGAATTGAGTTTGTAAAGTATTTTGCTTATATTGATGAGCTATAATGCAAGTTAAGTGTTAGCTTCTGAGGTGTTAATTTTGGTCTTTGCTTGTTGTGTTGGGTAAAGTTCTTGTTATATCTTGCTCATAAATTATTTTTTGTTGATGGGTAAAAATGCTATATCATCTGACACAAATGTTGTTTGTAGATCAGAAGACTTATTCCTTCTCACAAACATTCAAATGAATTTTCTCCTTAAATTTTCTGAAATGATGTATGCTCAACAGAAATTACAACAGTATTGTGTGCAATTGGAACCAAGCTGTATGACATCATGTCTCTTAACTTATCAATGCGAGCTCTTGATATATGCTATGAGGCCATTGGCTTGATTGTTTTTAAATTGGCCTTTCTCCAGAACACAATGAGGTTATGAATATGAACCTCAATAATTCAGAAATTCAGACGTTTTTTGGACTTTCAAATTTATTAAATTTGACTTTCATACCATCAATTTTTAGTTTGGGATTGTTGAGGACAGGGAAATCTACTGGTATTATAAGGTGTTTTGGCATAATATGAGCTAATAGTGGCAAGGAACATGATATTTGTAGGGAACGCTCTCAATCTCTCTATTAACCTCCTCTCATAATTTTTAAGATAAAAACCTAGTGTCACAGAGCCTTTTCTAGCATACATTCTGTGGAACATTTGAATTTCTTTAGAAGAAGATTTTCCACCCATTCGTTGACTGCAAATGTGGGTGAATATGGCACCACCTTTGAGAAGCTGCATTGCACTTTTTGGACTTACCAACACTTCCTAATGCTTTTCTACAACAAAGGGGAGAACTTTTTTTGGAGAAAGTTTCTAAAGTAGACAGCTGTAGGTGTAGTAATTTCCCCTGAAGGGACTCAGTTCACTTGTTACCCCAAGATCTGACCCATATTTTGGTGCTATGACAGCACGCGAGTCACTTCTCTTATGATATGAAACTTCCACTTCAATACCAAGGTTGGATTACCACATGATGTTTTGTTTTATGGTTGATACATGGTAACATTTTAATTTGCATGGAGGAACAAAATTTCAACTGAAATGATGAAAATATTTTTGTTTTGAAAAAACCAAAAATGAAATACTATGGGAAAACAACTTTATTTTTTAGCTTGAAAACGCACTAGAGCATATTGAAAGACAAGAGGTTACAGTGTAATACATCTAAACAATGCTTTTACAATTTGAACAATGTTTTGCAATTTTTCAGCAAAAAAAAAAAAACAAAATATAACTTATTTTATCTAGTTCTTGTATAAACGTTGAATCATTTACATTTTTATTTACTAACATCAATTTATTCAACAATACTTAAGAATTTTTGGTTGATATCAACATTGCTTTTCTGAATTCTTACTTTTTCTTTGTTTTTTTTTTATGTGAATGCTAGCATAATTAATACCTATTAAAGAAATGTTTAATTAACTTGCTATTCAACTTTTGTACATTTTGATAAATTTGAAATTTTGTTTTCTAATATTTGTGTGTATTCTCAAATATTCCTTTTGTTGCTTTTGAATGTTTTGACTTGTATCATCTGAAATATTTCTGAAAAGTTTACAAAACATTTTTCCTTCAATGCTCTCAAAACAGCATATAAATATTTGATTTTGATCGTTGTGGCATCCCTCCGAACAAGCAACAGCATGGGCTTTTGCATCAGCCAATCCACCTTTGCTTCCAAGCATTCAATAGTATTAAAGTTGTTCGCTTGCTCACTATTATTTTCTCTTATCATTTTCTTAGAAGATTATTGGAAATAATAATTGTTGTCTTAGTTCATATTTTTCTTGTTTCCTCATTGACCTATTCAATTCTGTAGGCAAAATATATTTCTCCTGTTATGGTTTTGGGCAGTACACTTGGAAGAGGCCACTTGGAGAGGCTTATCTGTGGATTTTCCTCTCTGGACAAGCTGGTATTATTTGTTCTTGAAGAATTTTCTTGCAGTAATTTTTTGTTAAAACTATCGTGCTTCGACTGATTTGTTGATCTCTGAATATAAGTTCTTTGGATAAAAATATACCTCCCTGAACAACCAAACCATTAGAAGATCATTTAAAAATAGAGACTTCCTTCCTCTAAAGGTCTTCCATCAGTTATATGGAGATCTAGTGAAAATGGCACACTAAATAGTTTGAAGTCAATAAGGAAAATAAACTTTGCAGATCAATGTTTCTAATTTTGACACGTATTATTTGACTCTAGCAATTTTTTTCTTATACAAATATAACTTTGTGGCATCTTTAGAAGGATGCTGCTTTGTGTCTAACCATAGGGGAAAACAGAGTGAATCTCCTTCTAGATTGTTCTCTAGTACAACTGTACAAGTCTTCAACACTTTTTCTTGTCATCAGATGAAACATCATGTGCATTACTTACTAGAGTGTTGTTGGCTGAGGTGTAATTAGTTTGGGATTGTGTTAGGTAGTTGACAAGTAAAACTTAGTCGGATCCAAAATATGAACTTTAGACAAATTATGAAAAACCGTTGGGGCGTAACCCTTCATAGTGACGCACTACACTGCCCGCGTGTAGTGTCAAGTGAGATAGGGCCGCTGCATCGGCGCCCAGATGTAGTGACAAATGGGCAAGGGTCCCCGCATTTGCTTGGACGGATGTGGGTAAAGAAGCTAGTCCAAAATCAAAATAAAAAGAAAAATCAAAATAAAGAACAAAATCAAATTCAAAGTCAAGGCCAAAACCAAAATCATAGATTAAGGATTGGGTCATGGAACATTAACAAGCAAAGCTATGGAAGTGGTAGATGTGATGAGTAGGAGAAATATTAATATTATGTGCTTTCAAGAGACGAGATGGGTAGGGAAAAAAACAAAAACTTTATCAGAAACTGGATATAAAATATGGTACACAGGAAATGATCGAACGAAAAATAGAGTGGGAATTATTATGGATAAAAGCTTAGTAGATGAGGTAGTGGATGTAAAGAGAATAGGGGATATGATTATTATGGTGAAAGTTAGTCTAGGAAGAATGACTATGAATATCTTTAGTACATATGCACCATAAGCGGGGTTAGGTGAGGAGATAAAAGCAAAATTCTGGGAGGACCTAGAGGGACTCCAACAAATGATACCAAGAGGAGAGAAAGTGATTATAGGAGGTGACTTAAATGGTCACGTGGGTAGAGACGGAAACGGCTATAGAGATGTACATGGAGGGTATGGATTCGAAGAAACTAATAATGAGGGTAAGTCTATTCTAGATTTTGCTATGACATATGGGCTCATCATAACCAATACTAAGTTCAAAAAACGGGACGAACATTTAATCACATATAAAAATATCACATCAAGCACCCAAATAGATTACTTCCTCATGAGACAAGAGGATCGGTTATGTTGTAGGGATTGTAAGATGATACCGGGAGAGTGTTTGATTACTCAAGATAGACTTTTAGTACTTGACGTCCAAGTAAGAAATTGGAAGAGAAAAAATCACATAAAACAAAATCCAAGAATTAGGTAATGGGATTTAAAAGGGGAGAAACAACTAATCTTCAAATAAAAATTAAGGGGTAGAAGGGAATGAAATGGAGAAGGACAGACAAACCAAATGTGGAGAGAAATGACTAATGCCCTGAGAAGCACGACAAAGGTAGTCCTTAGAGAGACAAATGGTATAGCCCCTAACCTTAAGGAGTCTTGGTGGTGGAATGAAGAGGTACAATTGAAAATTAAAAATAAGAAAACTTGCTATAAGGCTGTATATCAGTGCAACAATGAAGAAAATCTAAAAAATTATAAAGAAGCAAAAAGGGCAGCTAGTGAAGTAAGGTAAAAAATATATGAGAATCTATATAAACGACTTGATACAAAAGATGGAGAAAGGGATATATATAAATTAGCTAAAGCAAGAGAAAGAAAAACAAGGGATCTAAATCAAGTGAAATGCATAAAAGATGAAAACCAAAATGTATTAGTGAATGAAGGAGCGATTAAGGAGAGATGGAAGGAGTATTTCATAAAATTATTCAATGATGGTGGCGACACAAGAGTTAGGTTGGGATATCTTAGTAACTCCAAAGGGAACCTAAGCTATACATTTTATCGACGCATAAGTTCAAATGAAATAAGGCAAGTATTAAAAAAGATGAAAAATCATAAGGCGGTGGGATTGGATAATATACCAATAGAAGCATGGAAATGCATGGGAGAAGAGGGCATCTCCTGGCTAATGAAATTATTTAACGCGATTCTTAAATAAAAAAAAGATGCCAGATGAGTGGAGGAAGAGTACTTTGGTTCCTATATACAAGAACAAAGGAGATGTTCAAAACTGTGAAAATTACAGAGGAATTAAGTTAATGAACCATACCATGAAACTCTGGGAGAGAGTAATAGAGCAGAGGTTCAGAAAAGAAACAGAAGTCTCTGAAAATCAGTTTGGTTTCATGTCTGGTAGGTCAACAATGGAAGCTATATACCTACTGAGGCGCCTAATGGAAAGGTATCGGGATCATCAGAAGGACTTGCATATGGTGTTTATAGATCTAGAAAAGGCTTATGATAGGGTTCCTAGAGAAGTATTATGGAGGGTTTTAGTGAAGAAAGGAGTCTGAATAGCCTATATACAAGCCCTTAAGGACATGTATCACGGTGTAGAGACAAGGGTCAGAACATGTGGAGGGGATATTGAACTGTTTAAAATTACAATGGGACTGCATCAAGGTTCTGCACTAAGTCCATAATTATTTGCTTTAGTAATGGATGAACTCACTAAAGACATTCAGATAGAGGTGCCATGGTGTATGCTATTTGCAGATGACATAGTGTTGGTGGATGAAACAAAAGAAGGAGTGAACACTAAGTTTGAGTTGTGGAGAAACAATTTAGAATCTAAGGGATTTAAATTAAGTAGAAAGAGAACATAATATATGGAATGTAAATTTAATAAGAATGCAAGAGTGGAGGATGTTATAATAAAATTAGAAGACCAAATCTTACAAAGAAAATACCATTTTCGATATTTGGGATCAGTGATTCAAAAAGATGGAGAAATTCACGAGGATGTCACACATAGAATTAAGGCAGGTTGGTTAAAATGAAGAAATGCATCGGGAGTGCTATGTGATGGTAAAGTCCCATTAAAACTGAAAGGAAAATTCTATTGAATAGCTATAAGACCAGTCTTGTTGTATGGCTCAGAATGTTGGGCAGTCAAATGCCAGTATGAGCAAAAGACGAGTGTAGCGAAGATGAGGATGTTAAGATGGATGTGCAGCCATACAAGAAAAGATAAAATTATGAATGAGATTATTCGTAATAAGGTAGGAGTAGTGCCAATCGAGAAGAAGATGAGAGAGACTAGACTAAGATGGTTTGATCATGTGAGAAGGAGACCAAGAGACGCTTCTGTGAGAAGGGTTGATGAAATGGAACAATTAGTCAAAAAAAGAAGTAGAGGCAGACCCAAGAAGAATTTGAGAGAAACATTAAAGTTTGATATGAAGTGTATGGATCTAAATGAAGATATGACAAAAGACAGAAATACATGGAAGTCTAGAATTCATGTAGCCGACCCCACATAGTGGGATAAAGGATGGATATGTTGTTGTTGTGGTCCATATTACTTGCTAGGATTTTCTAGATCAGCTTTCTGAGTTTTTGCTAACATGGAATTGGAGTTGGCAAAGAAAAGAAAAAAGAAAAGAGAAAAGGCCAATTGATAGAAATGATTGGTGATCTAGAATTCATGTACCTGACTCACATAATAGGATTAAGGCTTGATATGGTGGTGGTGTTATAAAGAAGAGCAAATAAAGAAAATGAGGGGAAGAGAAGAGAAGAGAAGAGAAAGGAGACCAAGAAGATATAGATGGAGCAACAAACAAAGGATAGAGGAAAACAAGGAAGAAGGAAGAAAGAGAACGGCAAGGAGAAGAGAAAACAAAGAGAGCAATTTCTTACCTTCTCGCTCAGAACTATAGTCCTCTCTATGGAAACTATATGTTTTCTCTTCTACTCCTTCTGCCCTCTCTCTCTCTCTCTCTCCACATTGTCTCTTTTGGTGCTCTATAAATTGCCTTGGCTGTATGGAATGTTGTCCTGAAATGAAGCTTCTCCTCTCTCTTTTCTCATTCTTCTTCTCTTTTGTTGCTTTGTCAATTACTTTTCTTTATGGGCTGTTTTACTGAAATCTAGGTAGGCTTGATTCATGTCAATGAGGCAATTTAATGAAAGATGAAAATTGTTGGTTCTTACTTTTTGTTATAGTATGTCAGTCCCCCATGCCATTCCTGCACTCACACAACCTTGAATTCAGAATTTCTTTGCAAACTCAAAGACTGCCTCTATCAAATAGCAAAATCTATGTAGAAAATGTGTCCATAAAGAATTTTTGGTACCTACTGCTTATCCTTTTTACTTGGTTTTCATTTAGCAAGTGGGTTGGCAGGTTTAAGAATTCAATGTTGCTCAGTTGACTATAAAAAAACCAAGGATTCTTCTCAACTTCTAGAAGAATTACAAATTTTCCAAATTTATGCATGGAAGCATCATTATCGGATTTCCTTTACAAGAATGCTTTTTTCATGTTTCTCACAGAGGGGCTTGTTATTTGTTTTGGTTTTATGCTCTCCTTGAGAAAGAAATATTCTTTTGAGAAGCATGGTGATATTGCACCTAGACACATTTTATTATGTGTTTCCTTTTTTTTTTTTTGGGTGATAGAATTATATATATGGTTTTTACTGTAGTAAGAAACCATATTCATGTTCCTTTTTTTTTTTTTGCTAGGAACCATATTTGTATTCTATATGTTGAAAAAATTGAATAAAATCCTACCATCTGTACTATAAAGCAATTCCCAAACAAAGTGGAAGTTACTAATTTTGAGCAACCTAAAGAAGGTGGGATTAACAGGGATAATACTAAACATGTTGAATTTGGAGTTGATCTTTAAGTTATTTTCTTCAGCCTGTAGTGTTCTTCATGTTTGTCCTAGTCATGAAGAGGTGAGCCCCCTTGTTATCCACGTGTGTTAACTCCAAAAAAATTAAAATGACAATATAACACATTTGGGTGTGTGCATGAGATTTGTCAAGAACATTTGTGTATCTTTTTAAAGCATCAACATAAGATTTGTCAAGAACATTTGTGCTTCATAGTTATTTTCGCACCCCCCTCCACGAGTTGTGTAATTGACCTTGAACCCTAAGCCAAGTCTTAAAGTTCATGAAGCCTGAAATCCTTCCATATTTACATAACTAAATAACGGAAAATAACAAAAAATTAAACCATCCCAAACTGAGTCCATTGATAATCCTGTGATCCAAGTCCACGTCTAGCCAGTTATTCTTGCTTACTTGGAAAATATGTTAGGGAGATTGGTGAGCTTAAAGCCCAGTGAATGTCACCCTGCATAATAGATCCGTACCAAAATCTAAAATAAAACATTTCATACATATATAATAAAACAAAATTTCAATTTAACCAGTATACCCCATGCAACAAGTATCATCAATATAGTCAAATCACATGGTGTAGCTACAATTTCCACGATGTATAAAACATCAATTAACTAAGGGAACCTCAATGGGTAGTATAGCCCTGGATCCAATCAATATAAAGGGGACCCAGTAACTTCCCTATGATCCAACCCCAAGTACTAGGTGGAGCATGACAAAATAATCACTTCATCTCTTCCTGCTAAGAAACTAAAATGGCACCTAGTAGATAGCCAATTTTAGTTGCCAGAGTAACCCTTGGACTTCTCCCAATGGTTCCATATTAGTTTTAAAAAAAGACATGCTAAAACCATCAATATTCTTTTCAAAATGATTTGATAAATCCCTCTTCTCAAATTATTTTCAAATCAATAGTTCAAGAATATATATCACATAAAAAAATTGGACACATTTATTGTATCAAACTAATTTTCAACATGCATTGGATTTATTTGAAATCATACTAGTGCAAGAATCACTACTCACCTAACCCCTTTATTGAGGGAATGCACAATTATCCAACGACTTTGCTTCTCATTAATTCTCATAGCTCAAAGTTTAATGATTTAATCCCCCTCTAAGCCTGTATTTATAATCCCCTTAGGTTTTATCCAAATTCCTTTTGGTTTTAGATTCAATTTCCCCTTTTATTTCTAATTCCCCAATTAATCATAATCGTTATCAAATCCTAACCAACTAATACATAGGTTTTTCTTTCTTTTTTATCCACAAAATTTACACTAGCAATCCTAATCCCCTTTTAACAAGGAATTAGTTTGTCTCCAAACCTTGATGAATAATTTCCTCTTCTACAAGGAATTGATTTGTTTCCAATTCCTTAATTAATCCTAATCCTTATCCTTCTCAAACCATATTAAGATAATATCCATTTATGTTTCTGATTTATCTCTCAATTATCCCTTAGGGTCAATCCTAATCCTTTTCAAATTCTCTTACAATAATATTCTCTTACAATAATATATATATACATATAATTATGATTTTTCCTTATTTATTCCAGACTTAATCAAGTTTAATTCTAATTCCTGCCCCATTTAAATCCCTCCACAACTAGGATAATCCCTCTTATCTCAATCTCCATTTAGAAGCTAAACTCAATTCCAATCTACAATGGTTCTAGAAATCTTATTTCCTCTTGGATTTTGTTTTCCCTCTTATTTGTCTCTTTATAAAAATTTTGGTGTTACAGTTACTTTTATTTAGAAGAAGACTATATAGCCATTTGTTCTGTGAAGAACTGACAGAAATTGATTTATGAAAAAAGGAAAAAGATCTGACAGAATCTATTTTTGCAAAAGTGCATTAGCACTTGGTTGGGGTATTGCAAAAAGGACATCGATAATGAGGCTGAAAGTTTCAGCTGAATTGATATGCTGAATGCGTGAAAAGACAATTTTGCCCATGCATTAACTCTCATCATTATCATTATTCATAGCAAAACAGGGATGAAGATTTGTCTTCTTTGTGACATGGGCTTATATACGTTTATGTATTTTTTGGGATTAGCAATGCCTTTTGTATTAAATCTGGTTATTTTCTCTTCTTCTTTTGAAACTACTCCAGTTTAGCATTGGGCTCATTTATGTCTTTAAATCATGGACTTACCTTTTTGATAACTAAATACTACCATTTGTTCTTTAATATAATTTAAGTTTGTATTTTCCTGCAGCAGTACTTCTTGGCATAAATTGTAGGACTGCTTTTGCAGAAGATGCTTCAATCAATTTAAGTTCTGAAGATAATATGCAAGAGGGTAATTTAACTGGGTTACGCAAAATTCAGGATGGGTCAGTGGTATCAAATATACACACATCCAAGTGGAGAGTTTTTACCGATAAAGGAAGGGATTATTTTTTGCAGGTAATATTTTTTGTCAGATACCTTGCCTACACGATTTTGATCATTTCCTAGTAATCACAGAGACTTACTATAGGTCGCCTTCTACCTGGCTAATGTTCATCGGACGCTGGCACTTATTATATGCACTAACATGTGTTGATGACATCCAAAATGCACTAACAGATGTAGGACATGTCCAATTGTGCCCTAGTATCTTTTTATTTTTCTATAAACCCACACTTCAGATGCACGGGAGATACATCTCATCACCATGACACATGCCTAGATGCACTAAAGGCTTGTCCTAACATGAAAAAATAAGTTTAAGCAAAGATTAAAATGAAATTATGGATTTTTATGCTCATTACCAACTAATCCTCCTCCTAAGCTTTTGATATTTGGACCATAAGCACTTATAACTTCCAAAATCTGAAGAGTTCTACTAGTATAGAACTAGTGCTTTGCATTTCAACTTTGCTTTTTTTTTTTTTTCTTTTTTCTTTTTAAAGGATTATCCATTATCTATTTAACAATCATTGTAAATATATTAATTTTGCAAATACGAGCATCTCATTTCCATATACATGCAAATCAATATTTACTTACTGCAATGGCCTTCTGTCTCCTGGTTTTGAAAATTGTTGTGTTTGCATATCCATCTCATCTTGTCCTGATATCCTATGTTCCTATGTGCTTATAAGCCATTCCAGATGCATGTCTTTTTAATGAATATATATGATTTATTGTTATGAATTCAGGGAAAACTGGAGGAAGCTGAAAGGCTCTTCTTGTCTGCATTACAAGAGGCCAAAGAAGGATTTGGTGAAAAGGATGCTCATGTTGCATCAGCATGCAATAATCTGGTGGGCCTACTACTGCCACTGTTCTTTGAACAATCTAATTGAGGTTGTCATTTTGATGTTATATCGCAAATTATTTGCTTGAGAATTCTATAACAAAATCCTTGTTAAGGCTGCTACTTTTTTTTTTTTTTTGATCAAAGGTAAATGTATAAAGATCAAAAGAACTGTACAAGTACACTGGGCATACCCAGGAAAACAATCAGTGACCCATAGAGAGGGCCTCAAACTGAATCAAAACATGAGGATACAAAGTAAAAGTGACCCTGTATACTTGTGTTTTGATCCTACGGATGACAGAATCAATACAAGGCATATTGTCTTCAAAAATCTTCCTATTCCTTGTGTTCCAAAGGTAGTAAACAGTGTAGGCAAGAGCAATCCTCTTGACCTTGGCTTGCCACGATGATCCTCGAGCTTCTTTCTTTAACCATTTTAAAGCACTTGGAATAATGCTCATGAGCCTCGATAGTCCCAGCCATTCACGGATGCTGCCCCAAACTGATTTTCTGAAAGGGCATTGAAAGAATAGGTGATTGTTGGTCGCCACATCAGTCCCACATAGTGTACAATTTCTGTCAATATCAAGATAAAGCAGCCTGTCCCTCGTAAGAAGCTTTGCTTTGGCAGCCAGCCAAAGGGTGAAAGCATGCTTAGGCACCACACTCGGGTGCCATACATCAGATGCCCAGACCCTCAAAGGGCCTTTGTCGCGAAAGAAATTATAAGCAGCCGAAATGAAGAAGCGACCATTGTTGACCTAGTTATCTAAGCGAGCTATGGCAGCATCATTAGACCCAGCTTCTAGCAGAATTTTGTCCCTTATCCAGCGTAGCTTCTTAAGAAGAGGGGAGTCATCACTTTTGCCAGACCATGCCCACACGGACTGTCCCTTGAGATATTCATGAGATACCCATTTGACCCAAAGAGAATCCTTCTTTTGATGGATGTCCCACAGAGATCTGGCAAGAAGGGCAAGGTTCCAAACTTTAATATCTTTGAAACCGAGACCACCTTCTTTTTTAGGCAAACAGATGTCTTTCCAAGGCACAAGAGGGTGCTTGGAGTTCCAAAGGAATTCACGGCATAAACGGATGATGCGAACAATAACCGCTGAAGGAATAGGCAGGATGGAGAGCCAAAAACTCTCTACACCTTGAAGCACAGCACGAATTAATTCTGCCCTGCCAGCGTAAGATAGAGAGGCGGAGGACCATGCACTGGTGAAGGCTGCCATTTTGTCCACAAACGGGGCATAATGTGAGACTTTGAGCTTTTCAGCCGCAAGAGGGATACCAAGATATCTAAATGGCATGGACCCATTGGGAAAACCAGTTAGGCTTCGAATATCTTCAAGATCGGGACCCGCTATGCCAGCAGTGTATAGGCTGGATTTAAGGGCATTTGCTGAGAGGCCTGAAACAGCCCCAAATCCATTGAGGCAGTCCATGAGAATTTTTATAGAAATGGGGTCACCCCTTGCCATAAGAAGCAGGTCATCCGCAAAAGCTAGATGCGTGATCCTCTGATCACCACACTTGGGATGGAAATTGAATTCTGAATTATTGGTTGCCATTTTGATGGACCTGGAAAAATACTCAAGGCAGCAAACGAATATGAAGGGGGACAGAGGATCTCCTTGGCGAAGCCCTTTTCTCCCTTGGAAAAACCCGTGCAAGCTGCCATTAATCATAAGGGAAAAAGAGGTGGTTGAGACGCACTGCATGATCCACCCAATAAATTGCTGGGGAAAACCCAAACCGGATAGAGCAGCCTCGATGAAGACCCAACTGACGGTCTGGTGGCTACTTGGGATGAGGTCTGGTGGCTGCAGTTTTTGACAAGGCCAAGCCCTTAACATCCTGTACAATCCAAGCCAAACTGAAGCCAAGTCAAATCAAACAACTCCAATATGCCTGAGCTTGTCCAACTTAGTTAGCTTGGTTTGGGCCCAGGTTGTGTTGATTCATTATTATCATTCAATATCTTGAGCAAAAGCATCTATATCAACTCTAAAACCAGGGAAAAAGAACCTGCCCTTTAAATTGTCAGTTCTAATATTGGTTCTAGAGACTAGGGAAATAGAAATATTGTAATGTGCTAGTGAGGAAGGGAATAGAGAGGGAGAACATGACTGTGTCTGATGCCCCAAGATACCTTTTAGAACTGCAATCAAATCCATGTATATGAATTGATTCATTTGATAATCCTGTGGCTTCGATTATGTTCAATGGATATGAGTTGATCTGAACCATTGATAACCTCATTGGGAAAGAGATGTTTCTTTAGCGTCCAAAGCTCTGCATGTTGAACTTTTTCTTGAAGGTTGTATTCTTTAATAAGTTATTTACTTTGTTTTCTGTTGCAGGCAGAGCTTTATAGAGTAAAAAAAGCCTTTGATAAAGCAGAACCATTGTACTTGGAGGCAGTGAAAATACTTGAAGTATCGTTTGGATCAGAAGATGTAAGGTACAACATGTTTTGTGAAAGAATTTTAAGGCATGTTCAGTTTCAGAAAAGTTTTCTAGATTTAAACTCCAATTTTATGACTAAAGATGTCCTAACATTTTATGTTTCAAAAAGTTATAGCATTCGTTTTCAGAAAATTTAGAAAACTGGGTTTTTTATTTTCTAATGGGAGATTCAATTATTCAATATAGTTGAAAAAAAAAACGTTTCTATCACTGAACAGGCCCTTAAACTTTTTATAGACCTTCCAATATTTGTGTTGCTTGATTTTATGCATCAATAATTTTTGAATTTGACTTCTAGAATATAGAGATATGTTAAAAATGCATGCTCTGCATCTCCATTTCTACTCTCTGTTTCTAGGTACAGATATTTTGCTTTAATTGTTTAATGCAATTGGCTTGCTAAAAGCCTTGTTTCAGTTAGTTTGATTTTGCCAAGAATGAAAACAGTGATATTTCAAATAAGGGTAATGCACTTTATTTTAGACATGGTGCATTTATTGTACCTTGTTTTCAACTACAAAACACTGCTATTGGTTGATGATAAATGCATTGTGTTTTGCAACATTTCATCAACCAATAATAGTGTTTTATAATTGAAAATAAGGTGCATTTATTGCAGCTTAACCATTAGGGGCAATGGTTACAATTACCTTCAAACAATTTACTAAATGTAGATCCAGGGATAGAGAGGAGATTTGGGGAATAGATTAGAAATACGATAAAAAAGTGAAATAGGTAAGAACAACTGAGAGTGTGAAGTGATAGAATTGTAACCTGAGAGCCAATCATAAGAGTTGTGAGTTGGCTGCATCTCTTATTAATCTTGAACATATTTTGATTAATAAAAGTATTTTTGTTTTTGATACTTGGCAATGCGTTCATCTTTATGTTTTCTTATTTAGATGAAGCCCAAAGAGTATAACGATGTTAATCGGATTATGATGAGATTATACTAATGAGACCGAATGACTTATGCTTCATTCTTAAATTGTTCCTAGTTGTAGGACTATAGAGTGGGGCCTCTATAGTACCGTCAAGACCGGTATATACTATGCATGCTCGTAAAGAGGGTAGTTGATTTCATTGATTACTTGTGTAGTGACACTAATATAAGTGTGTAGGTGCATATTGGTGAATGACTTCACTGAATAACCTAACCTGAGAACACCCAAGTGGTAATTCCTACTAAATGTCAATTGGGAGTTCTCTATGGCGACAGGTGCTAGTAATCTCTTTTCCTGAGGTCCCATGGTTATCTTGTATGATGAGTGTCATGCTTTGATGCCACTATACGGAGTTTAGTAAGATGGGTCTCTAATAGGGTGGTTATTGGGTATGATTCGAATTATATGAAGGTAGGTGAGTACACAAAATGGAATCTATTGACCTTAGTAAGAATCTTAAAAGGTATATGTCCTATGTGAATGATGAAGTCACAACTCAAGAAGTTGTTGGCCAATGCGCATAGTTGAGAATTAATAAGAGTTATTAATTCAATTATAGGAGTTGTGGACTCAACATTTGTACACACAGTATTGGTTATTAGAGGTTTGACATTTCACTATACTTCTATACCATACCGGGGCATTATGATAGAGGGATTGAATATCATTGGAACTCGTCGCAGAAAGGTTCATTTGAAGTGCCGTTTGCATTTCATTATGATATGGGGGCCATGATACGTTGCTAGATGTCAATCTTGGTGTAAGGGCAAGATGATAATTTTTATCATGTGATGACATAAATTATGAATCATAATCAAGGAGTTTGATTAGGAGTAGGATTCTTTAAATTGCCCTTTGCCATCTTCATAGTGAACCTGTAAGGTCACACACAAACAAAGAAAAGTTTTATGGCAAATTCAGTGGGACCGAAAAGTGTTTTGGGCCCGAATGAATTCGTGGGTTCTTGAGACGAGCTAGCACTCGCGGAAAAGTCCACGGAATGTCAAAAGTGGAGCTAAAACGAGAAATGGGGAAAAAATGGCAACGGGTCGTGTTTGAATGGACTAGGGCTTGCCTGCGCCGACCTAGCAAGTGGCTGGGCGCAGGCGGCCCAGCATGCGGCCTGCCCATTGCCGGCCCCAGCAAGTCCAGAACATGCTGGGACTTTATTTTAACCCTAGTTTGACTAGGGTTTTGCCTTCGTCCCTCCCCTATATAAGGCCTCATGTGGCCTTTGCCTCTTAAGAGAAAAATAACTTTTTGAGAAAAGTTAGAGAAAAATACCCAGTTTTTATGAAAAATTGGGTTGGATCTTGCATTATTGGTGCAAGAAGATCGAAGAGGCGTGCTCGTAGACATCCATTAAAGCTTTTCTTTGGCGTGGATCACTTATAGAGGGTGGGTAACACCTCGCGACACAAGGATTCAACTTTTCTCACGTCAGATAACCAAAAGGTTGGTTTTTCGTTTTGTTCTTTATTCTTGAAAAGATTATATATTTGCAAACTAGATCCATTCTTTTTGGGTTTCATGATCGGCCAAAGAGTTTGGTTGATTGAAAAATTTTAAAATTTCCGCTGCGTTTTGTTCCTAGAAACCCAACATGAAGAAATCGTAGTATTCAATATTGAATAATCACAAAAAATCTGAATATTCCTTTTTAATCTTGCCTTATTTATATATAAACAAAAATATTCCTAATTGGAATAGAAGAATATAATAGGCAATAACTAAATTCGAACTTCTAATCTCAATGGAAAACAGAATTCCTTAACAGTTTTAATAAAATTTGGATTTTTATCTCCATCATTCTCCATGGATAACTAGACCTTTCTATGAAAAGACAATTCTATTACTCAAGCTATCTGAAGACCAGATAAATGGATTGTATTCATAAAATGGAAGGACATCGACATATGGATAATTTTCCCATTTTACTAGATATTTGCAGAAGTTATCTTGCAAAGAAACATCTTTCTCTTCACTCCTGCCAAAATCGCTTGGTCATTTGGGATGACTTGTCACTTCTTTGTACCAATGCTTAAGTATTTTCAATCTCTTCATAGGAAGGATCATCATTGTGATTCTGTACAGTCTTTGATTTGTTGTGGTGATATCACTATGGCCCTTTGAACCAATGCCAGCACTAGTTTGGTCGCTGTGAACCATGCAGCCTCAGACACCTGAAGTCACTGATGTCATCTAATAGTGCTAGAGTTCATCACCCATGACCTGGAGCTAATCAAGTTGTTAATACCATATTGTACTGGATAAAAAGCAATACAAAATTAGCATGTTCTACATTGGTTTGTGTATTGATCTATACTTGCTTGTACCCTCTATGTCAGTGTATTAATGATATTTTTAGATTCTACCTTTCCTTTTTAAATTTCAAATTTTAAATAAGATTTATAGCACGTCAATAAAAGTTTGGCCTTTTTAAGTCAGAAAAGGTGTTCTATACCATTATCTTTTATGTGTTCACATATTTGATTTTTATATATAATCAACCTTTTAAATTTTAATCTTTATTATTAAATATGTAAAAGGAAGTTAAGACATGGAATATGGCTACCTTATGTACCTGACCATACTTAGTGGGATTGAGGCTTGATGTTTTCGTTCTATATAAAAAATTCTCCATCATATTTAAAAATGGATTAAAACTTCAAAAAAGAAATTCTTAAACAACAACAATAATCATGAACCTTAATCCCACTAGATGAAGTCAGCTACATTGATTAGTAATTTAGTATTTATTAACAAATAACAAGGATGATTATTGAAAAGATTTGTACTTGTATATTGAATGTGTAAATAACAAATATGATTTTTATGTTGTTTTATGGTAGTGTTATCATTATACTATAACATCACCAAGCCTTAAAAATTTTCATCAAGTGGAGTTGGCAACATGGATTCTAACTCATCTATTATCTTTATCCATTATCATATCTTTTGTAATATCAGTACCTTAAATTATGCATCTACGAGTATTTCACTAAGTTCTGTTTTTGTTTGT
Source organism: Diospyros lotus (assembly GCF_014633365.1). Taxonomy (NCBI): domain Eukaryota; kingdom Viridiplantae; phylum Streptophyta; class Magnoliopsida; order Ericales; family Ebenaceae; genus Diospyros; species Diospyros lotus. Next base: position 42,636,358 of record NC_068341.1, on the reverse strand, counting down.
TTGTTTTTTGTGGTACTGCAAATTTCTTCAATTTCAGCCTATCTCCTTATAGGTGCTTTTTATAACTATTGGTTTTCTTCTCACATATTTAAATTAACTTAAATCCGTCTTGGGACATCTCTTCATTAATAAGTGCCACCTCAATCTTAATGTCAACAGTATGATTTTTAGTTCTATTTTTTGTATTGGCCGCACATTTACCATAGCATTTTCATCATATTTGCATTGATATTTTTGCACATTGGTGCTTAACTAGTCAACATATCTTAGTCGTCTTCTCACATATCTTAATATTTGTTTCTTCACATTCATTGAATAGGGTCAAGAAATATCTTGTTTCAGTTGGCTCAAACCTCTTTTTCTTCTCTCTTTCTAGCCAGCTTATATATATATATATATATCTTCGTCCCTTATCTGTTTGGAAAATGTCTACTTAGTTTTGATGAATTTAATGTAAATAGTCACCTGGGCTATTGGATCACGTTTATTTATTTTAATCAATTGTGTCATGTGAAATGACATAATACAGGGTGGCGGCTGCCCTTCACAACCTAGGTCAATTGTATCTTGTACAACGGAAATTACAAGAAGCTCGAATGTGTTATGAGGTAGGTGGAATATTCATATTTTAAGTTGTACCGTTTCTTTGATTTCCTTCTGTTTATTTTTTGCACATCTGCATCAACAACTCAGACTAGCAGAATGGAGATTGATTTGAGCGGTCACAAATTTGAGAGTTAAACCCTAAATTCTCTAGTCAAATTACTTTATCATGATGCAAGATTTTAGATAGTGTACCATCTCCTTGGTTTTTCTTCTACAGTGTTTTGATGGTCTCATGTTCCATGTTCAGGTCTCAATGATTTGAATGGAATAAATCGTAGTAGTGTTGGAAGGAGAAGAGGGCAGGCCTTGCTAGCAGCAGTAAAGTTGCTGCTTTATGACTGAAAGGTCACTAGTCTGAGTTGTGGAAATAGGCTCTTTGCAAAAAAGGAAGGGGAAGGCTGTATACAAAAACAACTCTCCTCAACTCTTGCAGAGTGGGGAATCTTGTGAACTGAGGGCACCTGTTTAGTGTTGGAAGAAGAATTCACTTTTATAGTGATGCTTTGAGTCGCATTAATCAAATCCCATCTCATGCTTTTCTTCACATGGGCAGAAAAAAGAGATTTTTTGGTTTCTTTAGATAAATAACAGGAGAATTTGACAGTAAAGCTAAAGATCTTTGGATGGATAATAAAACTAGTGCTTTTTTTTAGAGGATTAAGCCATAACTACCATATTAATAAGCACATCCTAGCTAATATGGGAAACAGAAGCAGGAGGTGAGCAATAAATACAGTGGAAATGTGAAATAAGAAAATGTTTCAGAATCCAACGTGCAATATAATAGGAATCATATAAGACAATTGCGCAATGGTAAATGGAAATTTTAGGGAAAATCTCATGAAAAGCTTACAATCATTCTCTAATAAATTAGTTTAATAAATAATGATAGGTATTTAAGTGAAATTTTAAGCAAAACAATGTAAAATTAGGTAGATTAAGCTCTCAAATATTTTTCTCCGAGTTCTATATGAGTTTGCCTTGTTTTTTTTTTTTCTTCCATATTTTCTTTTTGGTTTCAAAATGCATGCAAAACATTGTTGCAACACCCTCAAGTTCATACCGAATGTTTCCTCAAAAAATCTAAGTTTCGTAGTTGTCCAAAATATTGACTTCCGTGAAAGGCATTTCCCCACTCATTGTGTGTTTTCAGTAACTATGGATGAAACTGAAGATATCTTGTCCTCTGTGAATTGTGACAAAGCAAGGTGCATCTTTAAATACCTCTAGTTAAATGAAAACACTGTATAATATTAACTACATTGAATTTATTGGCTTTTTTTTAGCAAATTGGACCATCTAATTTTAGTTGAGATGAGTTTGGTGAAGATTGAACAGTGTATTGATGGGAAGGCTTATGTGGACCCCCCTTCTAACGTGTATCCACATTCCACCTAAACCCTTTTAACATGTATGAATGGAGAAGGAGATAAACAGGACAGTCCATGTTGGCCCCACTAATGAAATTGTTGATGAAGCTAGTCTTTATTTTGGATTAAGCCAATGCTATCTTTAAGACACCATTCCAATAATCATTAAATAATGATTAATATGGGAGTTTTTTTATAACCAACTCAATTACACAGTGGAAATTATTGACTTGGAGAATCCCGTGGTTTCCCTTTGTCATCCGGGTTATCTGTGTGGATCTGGGACAAGACTGGTCAAACCCTCTTAAATGTGACTTTAGGTGTCATTTCATCTTATTAAACCTTTCATGCAGGTTGCTTTTCTTAATCTCACCTTGGTCCTTGGGCTACTTGATTAAATTCAACTGCTTTGTTTTGGCTCATGAATAAAAACTATTTTTCCCCTGTTCTTGAGCTAGGTTCTGAAACCTGCGAGACTGGGTATTGAAACCTTGCAACCATCATTCTGTCCAGTTTGAGACTTGCAGGGCAGAATGCCTTCTTAAACTGCATGTTTTGAAACCTGCACTCCCATGTTTCGAAATTATCCTTCCGTACATGCAAAAACTGTGTGTTTTCTTGACAAAATGAAATGCATTGCCACTTGAACCTTTACAACCTTCTGAACATCCCTCCTAATTTTCATGAAAATAAAACACACTAATCCATTTTGAAATCCATTTCAAAGCATCGTTAACCATAGGCTTGAATGGGTTTAACCATAAGCTTAAATCCATGTCAAACACACTAATCCCTCAAATACTCATCTACATCCCAAAACTATACAAAACATTGAACATTCATCTCATGCTGAAAAAACAAAAATGAAATGATATGTTTATCATGGGCTCCATTTAGCCCTTACACAACCAAAAGAAATAAATATCCATACAACCCAAATATAGCAAATCTCCAAAAACATAAAAAGTGCGACAAAATGGACATCATGCTATGTCTCGATGTTCTCATTCTTTCCACGGCTGTCTGAAAAATGTTGAGGATGCAAGCATGAGCTAAATAGCTCAATAAGTCTGCATGCAACACAGGAACATGAATGTATCCCAATTCCTGACCTATTCCCTAGCCATAACTTAATAAGTTATGTTGAGGATGCAAGCATGAGCTAAAGAGCTCAATAAGTCTGCATGCAACACAGGAACATGAATGCATCCCAATTCCTGACCTATTCCCTAGCCATAACTTAACCATTCAACTAAACTGCCCTGAAGATGATAGCCCCACGGTTTTCTTTTCTTGAGCCAGTACTGCATATGACCAAACCAAATCCCCTAAACTTGAATTTGGTAGTGTATTTTGCATAATAGACTAATGCTTATATCCACATGTTAATGCAAAATAGACCAATGTTTCTGTACACATGTTTATAAGAAATAGACTGCCAAGTTTGAGTTTAGGTAGCTACCTTGTGAAATGTGATGTTGATAATGATTCAACTTGAAAACAATGAAAATAGGTGAAGATTTTGAGAGAATACGGGGTCTCAGTTGTGGCACAGTGAATCGGGTTGTAGAAGAATGGATGCCGAAGAGGGATTTTAAGGTTGTATGGGTGTGTGGCCCAAAACCATGTCATTTGCATAGACATATAGCGGCTTGTGGCAGTAGTGATTTTCTGGCAGATCTCATTTGCTAGACCAGTTATCTTCAACTTGTGGACAAAGAAATCTTTAAGTGTTGGGATGGAGTTGCATGTGCCACAGGTGGCTCTAGTTCAAACATATAACTGCCTGTGATAGTGGCAGCTCTATACTAAAGCTTCCTCTGCCACAGGCAGTTATATATTTCCTAACATGGTATGCTGGCTCCCTCCTCCAGTGTCCCATTTGGGTGGTGGGGAAGGTGGTATCCCTGTAAATAATTTTACTTTGGTGGCATCCTGTGTGTTTTTTAAAATATTGGCAAAATAGGCAGAGTTAAGGAAAAAATACAAACTTAGATGATCCTTTTCTCCTTTTGGTCTTTTTTGCTTTCCATTCACTCTTAAGTAATACAATATTACCTTTGTTGGATGGTGATCTGTAATAACATGATATGCGTGCATATGCATATTTGTATCTGTTATATGATAATCCAACTCTTCGTGCCCCCCCCCCCCCCCCCCCCCCTCCCCCTTCCCCTTCCTTCCTTTTAATGTTTTACCACATGCTTTTCTCTACTAACTACTGGTATTTTTGATTCATTTTCTCCTTGTCATGATTTCTTGGGCAGCGTGCTCTAAAGGTATGATGCAAGTATTTTTTCACTCCTTTCATTTTTTTATATTACATTTTGATTGTTTAGTCTCCATACTGACATCATGTCTTACTGTTGGATTATCACTTAGATAAAGAGGGGTGTTTTGGGACATGGACATGTGGACTATGCTGACACTATGTATCATCTTGGAACTGTAAATATTAGACCTCTGTCCTATTTTTTCTTTTTTCTTTTTTTTGCTTGGTAAACCTCTGTCCTATTTCAGCTGCTATTTCTTCTGTAGTGATAGTTTTCATGCTTTAACAAGGGAACGTATTGGTAGATACCTCACATTGGTTTCTGGACTTTTTACTGTACTGTACTGCTGAATTTATTTTCTCCATTTTCTTATCCATAATTTTCTGCAAATTTATTCCCAGACTAAAAATGTTATCCAAAAGAACATGAATGTGTTATAGTTAGATGGCAATGAAGGGAAGGGGGTGAATTGGGCGTTTTTAAAAGTTTAAGTTTCAATATATAAATTGAAAGTTGCCCAGAAATTAAGTAAACTTGAAATGAAAAATACAACAAACAGGAGATTTATAGTAGTTGGCTATTGCCAAGCCTACGCCCACTTCTATAGGTACCTCTAGACATTTCCACTATCAAAATAACAGATATTTCAGGCTTACCTCTGAAAATCTTTACAACTAGTGGTTTCCAAAGATTCATCCCAAAACCTTGTAGTTTTCTAATCTCTCTGCAAAACCTTTACAAGAAAAAAAGTGATTTTGATAAACTTCAAACAAGTGTATCAATCTAGAACAAATGACCTCTCAATAGGTCAGATCTGTAATTAAAAAATGCTCAATCATGTAGTGCTTTGCTGGTTAGATTGAATACAGAAGACAGCAATAATAATGACAAGAGAATGAACAATGAATATTGGAATCTTTGAAAGCTTGTGGGAATTCTTAAATTCTGTGCGAAATTGGAGAGATAGATCCTCTTTTTATAAGCCTTGGAGTTTCCATTTGAGATTATAGACGTTAGTCATCAAGAATGGAAGGTTGAACAATATCTGCAGAAATCAAGCATATAACCATTGTTCTCAGAATTTAAAAAGGTTTAGAATATTTTTAATAATGCTTTCAAACCTTTGAATTTTCCAAAAACAAATGTTTCTGAAATTTTGTTGAATGTTTCAAAAGTTTTTGTTTACAGAGATGAGAAACTAAGATGCACATTTTGGTTTAAACTAGTGTTTTTTTGAAACATATTTAAACTATTCTGAAACTTTTGGAAAATGTTTCGAAAGTTTTGTTTACAGAGATGAGCAACTGAATGCACAGTTCTGTTTAAATTGACATTTCAAGATATAATTAGAATGTTCTGAAAAATGGAAATGAATGCGTTAAATTGTTAACTCCCATCTCATCTAAAAGTTTAAATTAGTAGATAGAGGAATAAGCCTCAGTTCGCTGACTAAGGTAGGCCTCATGGTTTGTAAAAAAAAATAAATTCTGAGAAGCAGTGGAGCAGCACGCTGCTACTGCATGTGGGAAGGAAAATTAAAGCCACTCAAGGTGGCTGCTATTAGAACCAAAGTGGCAATGAAACCACCTAGGAGATGGAATGATTACAAAATAAATGAGGAAAATTATAAATTAAATATATGTATTTATTTATGTAGAATTCCAGCTGTGCATCAATATCCTTTGTGCCTCCTATCTGCTAGTGCCGTGAATGAAGAAAGGGATGCTGAGGCTTATCATCTGATGCGCAAGAAGAGTTTATCACCTTTAGAGATATCTTATTTATCTATTCATGTATTATGTTTATCTTATGAAGTAATCTAATCCTAAAAATTAGGAGTCCTCATCCTAATATGTAGAAGCTAAAGTTTAGGAGATTTTTTAGGATATCTTAGCCAAAGTTCATGTATATATTGTAATCTATTCTCTCGGATTTGAGTATGAAAAAGAAGGAGCGAGAAGTTCCAGTTTCTTCATGGTATTAGAGCAGTAAATCTGATCCATTGCGGGCTTGTTTCTTGTAAGCCGTCATGGCTAACACAGGCGAGATTTCAGCATCTGAAGTTTCGTTTGGATCCGGAGGAATGGCCGTTCCAATGCCCAGCATTCCTGAAGGTCCTATTCTTCAGATTACTGGACACAAATTGAATGGCCAGAACTTCATCCAATGGTCACAATCAGTTATGCTGTTCGTTTGTGGAAGAGGCAAGGAAGATTACCTCACCGGAACTGCAATGCAACCTCAAGAAACCGATCCTACCTACAAGATTTGGAAGGTAGAAAACAGCATGGTCATGTCATGGTTAATCAACTCCATGACGAATGCAACAGGAGAGAACTTCTTGTATTATAGAACCGCAAAGGAGATATGGGATGCGGTTAAGGAGACTTACTCCAATGCTGATAATACATCAGAAGTGTTCGGAATAAAGAGTATACTTCATGAATTAAGACAACGAGATATGTCTGTAACAGACTATTTCAATGCTTTAACTCGCCAATGGCAGCAACTGGATATTCTTGAAGAAAAATCATGGAAGTGCTCAGAAGATTCTCAACAATACAAGAAGATTGTTGAAAAAGATCGAGTCTACCAATTCCTCCTCGGACTCAACAAAGATTTGGATGATGTAAGGGGAAGAATACTAAGTATTAAGCCTCTTCCTAGTGTCAGGGAAGTCTTCTCAGAAGTTCGTAGGGAGGAAAGCCGGAAGAAACTAATGCTGGGATCACATCACCCTTTTCTCCCAGCTGAAAACTTTGCCATGATAGCCCAAGGAAATTCCTTTAACTGAGACAAACAGCAGAAGAATAGACCAGTGTGCGAACACTGCAAGAAAGTTGGGCATACTAAGGATATATGCTGGAAGCTTCACGGCAAACCAGCAAACTAGAAACCAGCCCGAGAGAAAGAAGGACGTGGAAATACTGCTGAATCCCAAACAAACGCTGAGGTCAATCCCTTCAGTAAAGAACAACTGGAAGCCCTTCAAAAGATCCTACAACAGACTCTTCAAAATAATACTACTAGATCTGGTACGCTAGCCTCAAAAGGTAACTTCCTTCATGCCCTAAGTGTCCAACAAGAAAACCCAAAGGCCTGGATAGTTGACTTAGGTGCAACAGATCATATGATAGGAGATATATCTTTATTTAACAAGTATACTTCGTGTCCTGATAGTAAGTATACTGTTCGCATAGCAGATGGAACTCTATCCCAAGTAAAAGGCATAGGATCTGTTATGATTTCAGGAAGCATCAACCTTGAATCAGTTCTTTATGTCCCTAATCTCAATTGTAACTTACTTTCAGTGAGTAAGCTGACAAAAGAAAAGAACTGCATCACTAAATTCTCTTCCAACTTGTGTGAATTTCAGGAATTGGACTTGGAGAAGAGGATTGGCAGTGCTAAGATGTGTTCAGGACTCTACTTCGAGATGAAGATGTTCAACTATCACAATCAGGTCCAAAACCATGTAGTGCTCTAAACTCTAGCTTAAATACCCTTAGTCTAGCCATGTTATGGCATTATCGATTAGGACATCCAAATTTCATGTATCTCAAGAAATTATTTCCCTCATTATTCAATAAGAAGGCTGTTCTTTATCAATGTGAGATTTGTCAACTTTCTAAGCATACTTGTGCTACATATCCTACTCGTTCGTACAAATCCTCTCATCCTTTTTCTATGATACATAGTGATATTTGGGGGCCATCTCGGGTCCACAATGTCACCGGTGCTAAGTGGTTTGTCACATTCATCGATGACCACACTAGACTCACTTGGGTGTTCCTAATGAAAGAGAAATCAAAACTTGGAAATATTTTTGAACACTTTCACAGCATGATCATGAATCAGTTTCAAACCAAGATTCAAGTGTTCAAAACTGATAATGGGCGAGAGTATTTCCATTCCAATCTTAATGCCTACCTATCCAAACATGGTATTGTTCACCAAACTTCATGTGTTGACACTCCACAACAAAATGGAGTTGCAGAAAGAAAAAATAGACACCTTTTGGAAGTCACCAAATCTCTTATGTTGGCATCCAACACTCCTAAACATCTTTGGGGTGAAGCAGTCCTCACTGCTACCTACCTTATAAACCGGATGCCTTCCTGTGTGTTGAACTTCAAAACCCCATCTCAAACTCTTCTTAAAACCTATCCTCACACCAAATTACTTTCATCCATTACCTTGAAAGTATTTGGGTGCACTGCCTTTATTCATAACACTCAGTCACAATGCAGCAAACTTGATCCAAAATCCATTAAGTGTGTCTTTCTTGGCTATTCATCTCATCAAAGGGGTTACAAATGCTATTCTCCAGCCACCAGAAAATTTTATAACACTATGGACATTACCTTCTTCGAAAATCAGCCTTTCTACATCAGAACTAATATTCAGGGGGAGAATCACCCTCATGAAGAATATCAGTTTCTGGATCTTCAAACTACCTCTATAACCCCTCTGCTTCAGCCTTCTAGTGATCCTAAGGAGCTGGTTGTGTATTCACGGCATCAGAAAACTCAAGGGAAAGTAGAGCACTGCAACATACCTACCATTGACCAAGAATCAACTCCAAATTCTGAACCTCTGGAAGTTGATACAGGTAATATACTTTCAGTTCCTACTCCTGAAGCTAACATTGAGATCCAAGTATAGGAGACCCAAGTACAAGAGATGTCAGCTGATTTAAACATGCCCATAGCCCTGCGGAAAGGAGTCAAATCCTGTACTCGACATCCAATAGCGAAATTTGTCTCATATGACAAATTATCGCCTAGTTTTTGTGCATTTTCTACCCAATTGGACAATGTACAGATTCCAAAAGATATTTATGAAGCTCTCCAAGAACCTAAGTGGAAGATGGCAGTAATGGATGAAATTACAGCACTTGAAAAGAATGGCACTTGGGTAATAATTGATCTTCCCAAAGGGAAACAACCAGTTGGTTGCAAGTGGATTTTTACAGTTAAATATAATGCTGATGGAAGTTTAAACCGATTCAAGGCTCGACTAGTTGCCAAAGGATTCACCCAATCTTATGGAATAGACTATGATGAGACATTTGCTCCTGTGGCCAAATTAAATTCAGTTCGAGTCCTACTTACCTTAGCAACAAACTTGGATTGGCCCCTTCACCAACTTGACATCAAGAATGCCTTTTTAAATGGTGACTTGGAAGAAGACGTGTATATGGAAATACCTCCAGGATTTGATAACCAAGGTAAGAATGGGAAAGTATGCAAACTTAGAAAATCACTATACGGGCTTAAGCAATCTCCAAGAGCATGGTTTGACCGACTCACTAGAGTTCTAAAAAGGTATGAATTCCTCCAATGCCAATCTGATCATACATTATTTGTGAAATTTTCAAAGGAAGGAAAGAGAGCTATTATTATTGTGTATGTGGATGATATAATTATCACAGGAGATTTCAATGAAGAAATTAGCAATGCAAAGAGACTATTAGCAAAGGAATTTGAAGTAAAAGACTTGGGATTCCTAAAGTACTTTCTAGGGATGGAAATAGCTCGATCAAAAGAGGGAATTTCTGTGACCCAAAGGAAATATGTATTAGACTTATTAAAGGAGACAGGTATGATCGGGTGCAAACCAGTTGAAACTCCAATGGATGCAACCTACAAGTTTGATGAAATTCAAGGAGACAGCTTAACAGACAAAGAAAGGTACCAACGGCTTGTGGGGAAACTAATTTACCTCTCCCATACCCGACCTGACATCGGATTTGCAGTGGGCATGGTAAGTCGAAGCATGAATAACCCAACAAAAGTGCATCTTAAGGCTGTTTATCGAATTCTTCAGTATCTAAAAAGAAATCCAGGTGAGGGACTATATTTCAAGAAAATAGGAAATAGAGGAATAGATGTGTTCACTAATGCAGACTGGGCTGGTTCCATAAGTGACCGACGATCCACAACAGGCTATTGTTCCTATGTTTGGGGAAGTCTTGTTACATGGAGGAGCAAAAATCAGTCAGTGGTTGTAAGGAGTAGTGCTGAAGCAGAATATCGGGCCATGTCTCATGGAATTTGTGAAGGAATATGGCTTATGAGACTGCTATGGGAGCTAAATATGCAACTCAGTATGTCTATGAGAGTATTATGTGATAACAAGGCCTCAATAAGTATTGCAAAAAATCCAGTCCATCATGATCGAACCAAGCACATAGAATTGGATCGACACTTCATTAAAGAAAAGTGGAAGCAGGTATAGTGAACTTAACTTATATTCCAACAGTGTCTCAAACTGCTGATATTCTAACAAAGGCACTGCCGAGACAAACCTTTGAGAAACTGAAGTCCAAGCTAGGCATGCTTGATATACACAGCCCAGCTTGAGGGGGAGTGTAGAATTCTAGCTGTGCATCAATATCCTTTGTGCCTCCTATCTGCTAGTGTCGTGAATGAAGAAAGGGATGCTGAGGCTTATCATCTGATGCGCAAGAAGAGTTTATCACCTTTAGAGATATCTTATTTATCTATTCATGTATTATGTTTATCTTATGAAATAATCTAATCCTAAAAATTAGGAGTCCTCATCCTAATATCTAGAAGCTAAAGTTTAGGAGATTTTTTAGGATATCTTAGCCAAAGTTCATGTATATATTGTAATCTATTCTCTCGGATTTGAGTATGAAAAAGAAGGAACGAGAAGTTCCAGTTTCTTCAATTTATTATAGGAATGAAACAGAAGGGGGTTTCGAAAGAATTTCAGATGGTTGAAATGGATTTGATTTCAGATAAAATTCAAGTTTGAATCCTAATGCTTTTAAATTAATTAGTTATTACCCTTGATTAATAATAAAACTTATGGGTGTCGCTCCCTAGAGTTTGGATAGATAAACTTAAGCTAAAGATGGAAGTTTGGGTTTAAGTAAACTCTAGTAAGGTAAGTGCTTGGCAATTAGCAAATTAAGTTGATTATTCATTTGAATTCCCCCCCCCCCCTCTATTTTTGGGTGATGAATAGCCTAACATGTTGTCAGAGCATGTTTTGGATCCTTGATATTAATTAATATGAGACTGCTTTTAGATTTCAGCTAACTGACATTATTTCATTAATATATGTTGCATTATCTTACATGCAACAAGTGCAAGGAAACTGTGTGCATTAGGGAAATAAATATCTATTGGGATTTTAGTTCTGGATCTTGTTTTGCCTGCTTTTCAATGTTTTCTTCTTAAACCTGTTTGCTGCTCTCTCTCTCTCCAGGTAAACATGTGTTTTACGTTCTATCTTTACTTAAAATTCTGATGTAACTTTCAGGTGCTTTATCTGCAAGGAGATGAGAAAGATGCAGAGACCCTTATTCAGGATTCTGTTATGATACTTGAGGCGTGTCACTTAATCCTTCAACAAAATGATGGTTTTGAGCTTCAAAAACATTTCTCTTCTTCTTATTGTGGTTATTCTCATATTACCTTGTAGGAAGGTGGGCTTGGGGAATCAAACATATGCCTCAGGAGACGGTGCCATCTTGCACAGGTTATACTTCCATCATCTACTATCTAGGGAAGGCTCTGAAAATATGCTGTGAGCTCAAGACCTTATCTGCTACAATTGCTTGATATAATCTGCATTAATGCTCCTCTTAGTTTTTTCTCAAGCAAGAATTTTTATGCTTTCAAGTTAGAAAAGTAAGGTCTGTTAGTTTTGTCCCCCTAGAGCTACAATTAATTAGCCTAATCAGGCTGCCAAGCACGCATGAAATTGATCTTGCTTCCTTAGTGAAAGCTTCCCAATGATCTTGATTCAAGAGAAGCAGATACAACATGATCTTTATGGCATCAGTTAGTATATTTGCTGAAAAGTGCTGTATGATTACACTTGCCAAGAAAGATAAAGTACTTTAATTGTGTCACACTATGATCATCATCGTTTCACAGTAAGACCTATATACTTCACACCCTCAATGTTAAATTGCTAATTTGCCTCCAATTTGTAAGCACAGAAAGATAATAATAAAAATATAAGAATATATATATATACATATATACATATATAGAGAAATATGTAAGATAATAAAACCAGGATAAAACAACAACATATCCAGCCTTTATCCCATTATGTGGGGTTGGCTACATGAATTCTAGACTTCCATGTATTTATGTCTTTTGTCATATCTTCATATAGATCCATACACTTCATATCAAACTTTAATGTCTCTCCCAAAGTCTTTTTGGGTCTGCCTCTACCTCTTTTTTTGACTAATTGTTCCATTTCATCAACTCTTCTCACAGGAGCGTCTTTTGGTCTCATTCTCACATGACCAAACCATCTTAGTTTAGTCTCTCTCATCTTCTCCTCGATTGGCACTACTCCTATCTTATTACGAATAGCTTCATTTCTAATTTTATCTTTTCTTGTATGGCTGCACATCTATCTTAACATCTTCATCTCTGCTACGCTCGTCTTTTACTCATGCTGGTATTTGACTGCCCAACATTATGGAGTTGGACTCTGCAACTCGAAACCCTTAGCCAAAGTGGATTAGTATGATAAGTCACATATATATGCTGTGTAGAGATTTTTGGAGGCCAAAACCATCCATATCCTCATAGGATATGGGTTGGCAGTGGCATAAATCAAACCAACTCTGAATAGGTAGTTATCTATGTATACGCATTTGAGGTAGAGGAAGATAACACATAATAAAGTGCGATTTAGCTTAAAAGATAGAGAGTGAGAGAGGGTATTTGCAGAGAGAGAAAAGGGACCTACTAGAGGAAGAAGAACTAGTTGCAGGCAAACTCCAAATTCAAATAAGCCTTCATTGCCTCCTTATATTTCATCTGACTGTTCTTTCACTAAACAAGAGAAATCTGTCAAACCCCAAAACCATAGCAATTGAACAAAGGAAGCCAAGAAACCAAACAGGAAGGATCCAACCCCATGACTTGTAGAAATATATTTCTTTTTTTTTTTTTTGTTTGGCCTAAGAGAAAACATCTTTTTGCTATTCTTTATTGCCAAATGTGGTCATGTTAAGAATGTCTATGATGAATGTTTTGGTCAATTAATTCATTGGGGGGATTGAAGCCCCAACTCATGCTCAAGTATCGGAGAGAGAAACCCAAATTGGTTAAACTTACCCGAGAGAGATAGACCCAATTTTGGTGGTGTTGGTAGTGATGTGGGGTCCAATTGTAGGAGATTAAAATTTTGTCTTAGAGCTTCAATTTCAAGACAACTAATTGAATAGAAATCACATGGTTGTTGACTGGGTTGAACATGTAACCTCTAATTGGTGAATTATAAGGGGAATTATTACTTTGTCATAGATGAAGTAGTAGTGTTTAATAATTATAAATTAGGTTAATTTTAGGTTAGCACAGGTTTTTGCTTTTGGAAAATTAGGATATTCCCCATGCCTATCACATCCTCCCATTCCGACACTGCCTCCACCAATTCCTATTGAGTGCACATCCTCTTGAATTACATATCCATCTAGTTGCCCTTCTCATCTTGCTTTAGAAGTGCGTTGAGTAGAGCAATTGATATCCAATACTTCATGTGGAACTCTAGTTTCAACTTTCTACTATAACCCTAAATGTCCTCACTCAAAAGCATTAAAAGAAGTTGGCTCTTGGGTTCATAGGACTGAGTAATATACCCAAGATTTTCCTAGTAACTATCATTGTGGGATTGGATAATAACAAACTCTCCTTTAATTCTTGGCTTCCTTGCTAGGTTGAAAATCTTTTCCCAATATGGTTGTGATATTATAGCACAAGGACCAGATGAGTGGTTATTTTGTGATATGTATGTTTTAAAAAGTTATTCCCATGCAAGATTTTGTATTGTTTTGACATGATATTTTATATTCTCAACTGTTATTTAATATATATAACATGATGAATATTTATGCCAACAAGCTTTGAACATGGATGGAAAAATTGTTACATTGAGAAACATGAAAGATATTTACTTTATGGTGAGAGCATGTGGTTATGTGATATGATGGGGCGATTCTGCTCAACAGTAGGGGAAAAGACCAGCTGCATCCCTACTGACTCTATTGGGTGCTTGTGGGAGTAGTGGAATGGACCCTGGTATAATATGCATTGTGGGTTCATGGGCTACATATAAACACCCATTAAGATGACTATGGTTTTGGTGATGGATTATTGATTAATGTGATTGATGGTTTCCTGTGTTGTATGAGTTTAATACCCTGGGGTGGATATATGCCACACTTCTATTGCTATGCCACGTGACATGATTTAGTTGCTGCATTGGAAATATTTTGGACAGAAATCATTTTTATTTTATACATATGAAAATACAATGTTTTTGGATATGATCTATTACATGTTGAGTGCCTGTCACTGAGCTTTGAGCTCACCACTCCACCTAACGTTTTTCAGTTGGTCAATAAGATGCTTAGGAGCGGACTTAGATCAAGGGAACTATTAGTGTTCTCTTTAGGACTATCCTATATATTTTATTGGACATGTAATGATAAGACTTTGTAGTTGGTTATTCTAGATTTTATACATCACTGTTGGTTTTTAATGATTGAGGTGATTGATGGATGATAGGCGTCAAATTCTAAGTTTCAAACTAGGGACCACGATCGTTGGTATTGCCAAAAGTGGGGGTGTGACATGGGATGCATGATAAATGTGTGTGGACATACTGCTTGGAGAAAGCTAATGTGTGGCTTGTAATAACTAGTGGCTTTAAAGCCATAAATGATGTGATGACCCTTGTGCATAGGTAATGAATGTTAGCCAAGGGCATGCTTAAGGCCCTTGAACTACGGGATGAAATGATGCCAATAGGAGAAAAGGGGTCTTGAACCCTAGGGTGGCACCTGATGAACGAGTTTTGAAACCATAGGGGCTGCCTTCATAGGATGTATGATGTTTATTGAGTGTGCGAATGGCATATCATACCATCCCAAGCTTTATAGAGAATATAATCTCATGCTTTGCATCTTAATATTATAAGACCATGCAAGGGATGGGGAAGAACACCAACCTGGGGTTTTAGATGAAAAGATGTGTAACCTATGTATGCATTTTTTGGAACATAATGTATGTCACGTTCTAACGGCTTGGGTGGCTTACACGTGAGGGTAGTTATAGATGTTATGAATTGTACCTAGAGATGGCTACATGCAATAGAATTTTTTCAGTTTTGGTGGGATTTGAGGCATGGGGACTCAATATATAAAGGTTTGATCCCCATCAGCCTAGAGGCATTGAAAAATTCAATAAAATTCAATCTGAATTTCCCCCTCATCGTTCTCTCTCTCTCTCCTTGTTTCTCTCTCTTTTTCCTCTTTGTTTCTCCCATCCCTTTACTGAATTTTCTCTGATCACACTAATCAGTGAGAATTTGACGTCATATCAAAAATTTGACAAATTTGGTATCAGAGCTTGACCCTAGCCAATGAGAATTTGGTAGAGTTTCAATGCCGGAGGGAACGGGGATGAAGAATTCAGAGTCACAACTACAATAGTTCAATTCAACTGTCTTGGATCTTTAAGCTTGTGTGGAATTGTTGGAGATCGGATCAATCAAGAACCATGAAGCAATCATGGCGATGGATAGGAAAATGGATAATTCCATGGAAGGCTTGGAAAGAAGATTAGATGGAGCGATCTCACAGATTAGGGAGGAGGTGGGAACCTAGATTCGGGATCAGCTCTAGAGTTTCATGGTGATGTTTACTTGACAGAATTAGGTAAGAATCTCTCCCGATTTTCCTCCTAGAGAGAGGACAAAACCAATCTTAACTGGACATGGAGTAGGTAATGCGAATGCTGGTCCCTCAGAAATTGAGGTGGATCCAACAGAAGTAGAGGAGAATGTGGTGGAACGATGGCGAAAGGGATCAACTGTTCCAAACCAGCTGGGGTTTTTGATGCCTAAATTAGAGATCCCTATGTTTGATGGGGTTAATCCACGATGATGGGTAAGGAGGTGTGAACGGATGTTCAATTGGTATAATGTGCCAAAAAGACACCGGGTGGCTCTGGCGGCTGCCTATTTTAATGATGCTAGGGATGCCTTGTATCAAGGCTGTTTGAAGGTAAGGGGGGAGTGTATGGGAAGAATTTGCAAATAAGTTGTATGAAAGATTTGAGGACAGAAATAGGATGGATGTAGTAGAAGAATTTAACAAACTTAAGCAAGAATGAGGAGTACAATCGTACCAAGTTTGATTTGAGGAACTGAAGTCCCTCGTGCTCAATCTCAACCCCCACCTCTTTGAGGCATACTTTGTTTCCAGCTTCGTGAGTGGGTTGAGTGAGGAACTTAGATCCATGGTGAAGATGCTACAATGGGGAGTGGTGGAACAAGCAGTCGAGAGTGCTAGGCTAAAGGAGTTAATGGTGGAAGCAATAATAAAGAAACAGAGACAACAGTCGAGGGGAATGATCATTGGTACTACATCATAAGCAAATAAGGGGTATGACAAGGAAATGATTAGAATGAACTAGGGGTCAAAAAGGGTGATGATTTCCACCCCTGCTAAACCTATGGCAGTGCAGGGTGGGAGGATGATTGAACAGAGAAGGCAGGCAGAGCTGTGTTTCAAATGTGGAGACCAGTACTTTCCTGGACACCAATGCAAGAGGCAATTGCTCTTGCTTGAAGGGAAGGATGCTATTTTGGTAGAAGAGGAGGAAATAGAAGAACCGATGTGTCACGACCCCAAGAATCCCCAAGGATAGATTAGTAATTGTTAGTGAGTATTTAATGCAAGGCAGCAGCAAGGAATGGAAGCTTCCTAATTCAGCCGATATCTAAGGATTACGATTGGCTATTCTTTTAGTCAATCAATTAGTCTCTTATATCTTTCTATTCTTAGTTGATCTTGTGCCTAGGATAGGATCATCTAAAGTAGGAATGTAAATCTGTATATAGCCTTTTGTTTCTTTATTTATAGTTTCTAAAAATAGGTTCTTGTATAGCAGTTAGAATCTTCCTAAAATTAGCAAGAAGATGATTCTTATTTATTGTACTCGTGTGCTTCTTGATTGAAAAAGATTAAAAGACCATTCATTTTTTCAGTTGATAGTAATATGAATTACATGTATTTCTCTTTTAGTTGTACTCTTATTTTGTAGCTGTTAGTACCTTCCTTGGTAAAGCCTATAAATAGGATAAGGTAGTTAGAGAATGGTATGTTTTGAATGATAATTGAATTCAATTTTCCCTCTCTTCAATTCTCTCTCGTTTCCTTCTGAGATCTCTCTAACCTCTCCCTTTCTCTGCTCTGTCTGCAACTCTACCTCATTTATGTCTATTATCTTCCCTATTTTTGTCCAATTCTCTCTCCAATCCTTCTGTTATTGGTCCTAATTCCCTCGGATTCTTTCGATTTCCAATCCAAACCCTAGGCTAAACTCTAGATACATGGCAATTGGTATCAGAGTAGTTGTTCCTTGGGTGTGAGTTCAAAAATTCAATAGTGTCCGATCTGATTCAGAAGTAATCAAGCTAGATTCGAAGTAGAGCCAATCGATCATTGGAAGCAAGTTCAGGGGATTCGTAGTGGAAGCGGTTGAGTTATAGATCTTGGTGACTCTGACAGATATGAGCGAGCAAGTAATTCTCCCTCCGAGTCTTGAAGACAAGTAGGCCAGGCGGTTCCAAAGATAGTTCTGGCGATCTTAGTAGCAGGTTGGGACACACAGAGTTCGACAATTGGGTGCAGAACCAATTGAGCAATGATTTTAGGAGATTCTAGCGAATTCAGGAGTTTCGACAATTTCAATTGGCCTCGATGTTGGTAGGTGAGCGTGATTAGTGATTCCAACTTGATCCTGGAGGGTTATAATGGCGAATTAGTGAAGCGGATACAGAGGCGACTTGAAGAGATTGGCGGAACAGGCCAACGATTGTTAGTTGTGATTTCTGACAAGCTAGGTGAACTCTATTAGCAGATCCGTTGAAGCCAAGCTAGCCGATTTCTGACTGTGACAGAAGTGGATTCAGGATTGCTAACCAAAGGTGTAGCAACTGACCAAGGTGAGTACAATAAACGATTGCATCAGGCGAGTTCAGGTGATCTAGGCCACCAATTCCTTAACCCTGGCGATTTCAAATTTGAATGGGACTCAGGCGAGTTTGGTTTAAAGGAAGCAGATGCTATATCGGATTAGCTTCCGAACTTACTGAAAACTGAGGACCAATTGGATTTGGAACACAACATTGATTCATTAGATGTCCCAGTCATGAAGCAGGTCAAAGTTGATATTGGTGATGCCTCTGACAACAATTCTTGGTTGGATCAAGTCTTTGCTACTCCACAAGCAGTCAAAGAAGTTCTAATTGGGTAATCTAAATTGGAGCCGTCTTATATTGGCTCTAAGGAAACTGCTTACAAGGATGATGAGGTCCTAAGACTAGAGGAAGACAGTCTGCCTGTTCAACATTTTCCTATTGCAATTGAGCATTTCGTTAGACAATCCTCTGGGCTCAAAACAACCAACATTGAAGATGATGAGATGAGGAGAACATATGTAAACAGAGATTGAGTTCCATTACTAGCTTTTCTTGCGGTAACTGGTCAGATGTGTGAACTTCAAACTGATCATCACTTGTAGGTTTCAACTATCAACTATGATAGTCAAGGAGTGGTTGATCATGTTCTTAAATGGGAGTCCAATCTTAATCTAACTATTGCAATAGGTAGTTATATTTGGCTCAAACTCAATAAGGTTACTTCTAGTGAAGTTTTGGATCAACTTATGCTTGGAATTGCTCATGCGAACCTAAGAGCACAGAGGAAGAGGTCTAGGAGGAGAAAGAAAGAAAGAAGAATAAAACAGAGAGAGAAAGCTGGGATTAGATGAGAGCTATGGCCAATCGCTATAAGTTCTTGGGGACAAGAACTCTTTCAAGGAGGGGGGAGTTGTCATGACCCCAAGAACCCCCAAGGATAGATTAGTAATATGAATTACATGTATTTCTCTTTTAGTTGTACTCTTATTTTGTAGCTGTTAGTACCTTCCTTGGTAAAGCTTATAAATAGGATAAGGTAGTTAGAGAATGGTATGTTTTGAATGATAATTGAATTCAACTTTCCCTCTCACCAATTCTCTCCTGTTTCCCTTTGCTATCTCTCTAATCTTTCCCTTTCTTTGCTTTGTTTGCAACTCTCCCTCATTTCTGTTTATTAACTTCCCCATTTCTGTCCAATTCTCCCTCCAATCCTTTTGTTATTGGTCCTAATTCCCTCGGATATTTCCAATCCAAACCCTAGGCTAAACCCTAGGTACATGACCCAATGGAATTGGAATGGGAGGACAATGGGGGAGATCTCCCTACATGCTCTCAAAGGCTTAGCCAACAATAAGATTATCAAGGTTGAAGGGAAAGTGCAGGAGTATAGCCTTATGATTTTGATTGATAATGGGAGTACCCACACTTTCTTGAATGAAAATATGGCTAAGAAATCAAATTGTAGACTCACGGGAACTCAGCCATTGACAGTCACTGTGGCTAATGGCAATAAGGTGTTGAGTAATTCAGCTTGTGCAAGTTTTTGCTGGGGAGATGCAAGGGGAGTTGTTTGAAGCTGATCCGAGGCTTCTTAAACTAGGGGGTTGTGATGTAGTGCTGGCGGTGGATTGGATGAAACATGTGAGTCCAATAAATTTTGATTTTAACGGATGGAAGTGACGTTTGAGAAGAAGGGTAAGAAGTTGACACTTACTAGCAGTAGGGAGACTGGGACTTGTAAGATGATCACGAGAAAGAAGCTTCAAAAGATGTTCAAGAACAAATGGGCCCAAGTTGCCCAACTATTCTCCATCTAGACTATGGAGGTGACAGAGGAGATTATGGAGTAGGAAGGGGAGTTACAGCTGGTTATCAACACCCGGACTTTGAACAACTTGGAGGTACACCAATTACACCTACTTAATATGCTCTTGGCTGAATTTGAGGACCTCTTTGTAGAACCTAACTCCTTGCCACCTAATCGATCTTTCGATCATTCCATCAACCTTAAACCCAACTCAGAGCCCATCAACGTTAGATCCTACCGTTATCCCCCAAACCAAAAGACAGAGATCAAAAAGATGGTTAAGGAAATGTTGCACAAATCCTTAATTAGACCCAACCAAAGCCCCTATGCATCCCTCGTCCTACTTGTCAAGAAAAAGGATGGATCATGGTGTTTCTATGTTAACTACCGTCAACTCAACACCCTGACCATTAAAGACAAGTTTCCCATACCAATCATTGAAGATTTGCTAGATGAGTTAAGGAATGCCACAATTTTTTCCAAGTTAGACCTACGTTCAGGCGATCATCAAATTCGAATGAACCCAAATGACGTCCCCAAAACCGCTTTCAAACCCGTCATGGCCATTACGAGTTCTTGGTGATGCCATTCGGGCTCACAAATGCCCCTACCACATTTCAATCCCTAATGAACTGAGTCTTTGAGCCATTCCTATGCCAATTTATCTTGGTTTTCTTTGATGACATACGCGTATACAGTCAAACCTTTAACCAACACCTAGATCACCTAAGGGCTACATTTGAGATTCTCAAGTCTAACCAATTGTATATTAAGAGGTCGAAATGTGCGTTCGGTTAAAGACAAGTGGAATACATTGGTATGTTATTTCTGGTGCTGGGGTGAGCATCGACCCAAGGAAGGTGGTAGTAATGGTGGCATGGCTGAGACCTACTAACATAAAGGCATTGAGGGGATTTTTGGGGTTGATAGAGTACTACAGAAGGTTTATGAAACATTATGGAATCATAAGTAGGCCTTTGACGAAATTTTTGAAGAAGAATGTTTTTTTTTTTTTTTTAAATGTAGGAATCAAAGGAAGCCCGATACATAAGCCTCTGGCAGAGACCGACACCTTTTCCCCTATATGGGCACCAACCCAAGCAAGCAGTCAAGTCGGGCTAGGTAAATCTGTGTCGAAGACCTATGCCCGTGGCCCCCCTATAGCATATGCGATACCTACTGCGCTGCACAGGATTCGAACATGCAACCTTGGCATACCTAGCACCTAAATCCCACGCAGTCGACCGCTTGAGCTACCTCGAGGGGTTGAAGAAGGATGGGTTTAAATGGGGTTCTGAAGCAAAAACAACTTTTTTACAGTTGAAGGAGGCTATGAACAAGGCACAAGTGATGGGATTACTGGATTTTGGTAAACCCTTCACCTTGGAGACTGATGCCTGCAATATTGGGGTTGGGGTGATGCTGATGCAAGATGGAAGACCTTGGGCGTACCTCAGCTAAGCCTTATCCCCTAGGCACTTGGGGTTGGGTATTTATGAGAAAGAGCTATTAGCTGTCTTAATGGCTATGGAGAAATGGAGACACTACTTGGAGGGGAGTAAATTCATAATTAGGACGGATCATGAGAGCCTAAAATTCTTGCTACAACAGAGGCTTCATACGCACTTACAAAGGAAGGGAATGGCTAAACTAATGGGCTTGGATTATATCATACAGTATAAGAAGGGAAGAGAGAATGTGATAGTTGATGCTCTGTCCAGATGCCACGAAGAAGGATCCTTAGCCGCTATTACAGTCATAACTCCTGATTGGTATCAGGAGGTGGTGATCAGTTATGAAAGAGATGAGAAAATTAAGGAGTTACTGGAACAACTAATATTGGACCCCAATGGGAAGCCAGGATATCGAATCACCCCTTTTGTAAGTGTGGTGAAGTCACCCCTATATTGCATAGGAAGTGGCAAGGAATTTTTTGGATCAAGTGGTGAAGTTACATGGGATTCCCCAATCTATAATCTCTGATAGAGATAAGATATTTACTAGATTGTTCTGGCAGGAGTTGATGTAGTCATTGGGAATTAAACTCAAAATGTCCACAACCTACCATCCCCAGACGAATGGGTAGACCTCTAGGGTGAATCAGTGTGTAGAGAATTACCTACAATGCCTATGCTTCCTACACCCCAAGAGCTGGCACAAATGGATATCACTTGCACAATGGTGGTACAATTCCAGCCACCAGCGCTCAAAAGGTCCCCATTTGAACCTTTTTTTGGCTACAGACCCCCACTACTTCCTGCAATGGGGGAGCATACTACAGTAGCTACAGTGGAGTCTTACCTGCAACAGAGGCAACGGGTCCTACAACAACTAAAGAAAGAGTTGGCTGTCACGGCTGATGACTCGAGTTGGCTAGCTGATTTAGAGTTAATTAGCAATAGCAGTAGTGAAGTGGGTGTAGAGAGAAAGAAAGAGAGAAATAGCAAGGGAGAACAGAAGAATATAGAGAGAAAGAGAGAAATCCAAACTCTGTTGATATTCTCGTTAACGGACCCAAGGGTCTAAGAAGGATATATAGGCCTCTGCACATGGATGTAGCCCAGAGGATTCCTTCCCTAAACGGTTATAACAACCATTTTGTCCTATTTTAGCCCTTACACATGGGCTTCTTTTGGAATATTCTCTCTAACAAACTATTACAGCTGGAAATTAAAACAAAAGCAATAACAGAATCTAAAGCAAGCAATAACATAATGCAAATGAAAGAAAATTAGGAAGAATATCGCCCGTGTGTGACATTGGCCATGGCTCAAAATCGCATGAAGCAATTTGCAGATCGAAGAAGAAGTGAAAGGGAGTTCACCGTAGGGGAGGAAGTCTACCTAAAACTCAGGCCTGCTCATCTTAAGGCTATCGCACAAGGGTAGGTGACTAAGTTGAGTCCAAGGTACTACGAACGATTTCCTATACTGGCTAAGGTGGGAAATGTGGCTTATAAGCTAATGTGAACGATAAAGATGCAAAGACAAGGGTTGTCCAAGAGCATGTAATTCCAAGTCTTGGATCAATTACTCGTTTAAGGGCTAAACAATTCTAAAATGAACTTGAGTTATTTATTGGGAAGACTCCAGCCCATTTGGAGGAGTTAGAGTTCAAAGTGAAGGAGTTAAAGTCTAAATTAATCACATTGCTCACTTGCTTGGAAGGTCAGTCACGAAATTGATCAAAGGGGTAATTTTGGAATCCCATAACTTTTGAATGGCTTGGAATTAAAAGGCGTGCCATATGTCAACGGAAAATTCAAGATCTCAACTACAACTTTCTATATTGATGGGCCCCATTTCAATTTTCCAGCTATATTTTATGACCGTTTCAAGTTTAGTGGTCAGTACTCAATGGGTGGAGCGGGAATTACGGATTTTTGGGCATTTTTTGAATATTTGTTCACCAAACATTTATGACCTTGATTTTGAACTTTATTATTATTATTATTATTATTATTATTATTATTATTATTATTATTATTATTATTATTATTATTATTATTATGTCTTCCACATTTGAATTTACATTTTTGCTTTAATTATTTTGTCACCCATGCTTGGAAGGATGTTCCAAGACTAGTGTTGAGTTATATGGTTATAGTCTAAGGTTAATCCTATGATAGAGTCCATGGCCCATTGTATTTGTATATATATATAGATGTATAGTCTATGAATTTAATTAAGTGGTTTTATACATATTAAAAGCTAAGTTTATTTCCTAAGCTTCACATGGTATCAGAGCCAAACTACAAACCCTAGCCGCCGCCGCCCACATCACCGACGAACACCGTCGGTCGCGTCGCTACTGACCGCCGCAGCTTGCCGTGCCACCCCCTTCGCCGCCCACCGATCTGTTGACCCTCGGAGGATCGTCGCTGTTGCCGCCGCCATGCACCGCCTCTCTCGCACTGTTCACGAAGACGTTTTTGCTTCGATCTCTCTCACCAGTGCTCCGATCACAACGCCGTCTTCACCATTGGACTCGCCTCCTTCAGTCCATCCCAGCGCCGGTGGTTTCGTCGCCATCCGTTGCCATCCGCAGCCGTCGGTCATGGGCATCCGCCATCTGCCGTCGCTCCAGCGTGCCTGTTCTCTGTGCTGGATCATCCAGCCTTTATTTTTTGGCTTATTTGACCCTTTTGTTTTAGATCTGTTGATCTTGTAGGGCTCCCTTTTATCCAACATGGCTGGTACTAGTAAATCTGGCTCCTTTTCTGGTATTTTGTCTCCCTCTCCAGCCATTGCTACTGAGAAGTTGATGGGTAGTTCCAATTATATCTCTTGGTCCAAGGCGGTTGAACTATGGTGTATGGGTCAAGGTTTACAGGATCATCTAACTACCAAGGCCGAGAATGTGACCACAAACAAACCTGAGTGGCAGAGAGCTGATGCTCTGTTGTGCAGTCTCCTGTGGCAGTCAATTTATCCATCTCTTCATCCGATCTATACTAACTATACCACGTGCTGTGAATTGTGAGCTCAGGCTAAGGCGTTATACATTAATGACATTCAACGCCTGTATTCAGTGGTGTCTAATTTGCTCAGTTTATGACAACAAGGTTTGACTCTTCCTGATTTTCTTGGTCGGATGGCCTCTATTAAAGCTGAATTTAACTCTTTGTTACCTGCTGGTAAGACTACTGCAGAGGATCTAGCTCAGTGGGATAAGTTCTTCATGGTGTGTACTCTTGCTGCCATTGGTCCTGAGCTTGCTCCTATTCGTGATCAAATTCTTGCTAGTCCTACTGTACCTACTATGGATGAAGTGTATTCTCGTCTTCTCCGGGTTTCATCTGTTCCTACGGTGCCTCCCTCTTTTGCAGGTGATCATTCAGTCATGGCTTGATAGGTTCAGAGTAGTGGCGAACAGGGAGGAGATCGTGGTAATCGGGGCAAACGCCCCAAGTGTAACTATT
Source organism: Diospyros lotus (assembly GCF_014633365.1). Lineage (NCBI taxonomy): Eukaryota > Viridiplantae > Streptophyta > Magnoliopsida > Ericales > Ebenaceae > Diospyros > Diospyros lotus. The sequence goes on along the minus strand of NC_068341.1, from coordinate 42,611,392 downwards.
GTCACAAGTGGGGGCATACTAAGGAACAATGTTATAAGTTGCATGACCGCCCTCCTAGTGTTAATGTTGCTCATGCTGATGGTTCTCGATCTGAGTCCTTTGATGGTCATCCACCGCAATCTGTCCTTCTCATTGGGGCTGACTATGATGAGTATCTCAAGTACAAGACGTCCCAGCAAACCTCATCCACAGTTGCTTCTGTTGCCCTCTATGGTGATTCCACTGCCTGTCTCGCTCAGTCATCCTCTTTGGGACCATGGTCCTGGACTCAGGTGCTTCTAACCATATCTCTGGTAATCCCCATTTGTTATCTCATTTTACTAATTCTATTTCTTTACCTTCTGTAACATTAACCAATGGGTCCAAAGCGGTTGCTAAAGCTATTGGCACTGCCAAACCCTTACCTTCTCTGCCTTTAGATTTTGCCCTTTATTTTCCTCATTGTCCCTTTAATCTTGTCTTTGTTAGTAAACTTACGCGTGCCTTAAATTGTTCTATCACCTTTGATGATCATTCTGTTACTATCCAGGATCGCGGTACGGGACAGATGATTAGCGTCGGATGTGAGTCGCAGGGTCTCTATCATCTCAACATTCCTGCATCGCCTATTGCTTGCTCGGTGACTGAGTCTCCTGCTCTTCTCCACAATCATTTGGGACATCCTAGTTTGGCTAAGTTTCAGAAGATGATCCCCAGTTTATCTAGTTTGTCGTCTTTTCATTGTGAGTCTTGTCAATTTGGAAAATAGTCTCGCACTTCTTTTCCAAAGCGTGTCAATAATCGGGCTGTGTCCCCGTTTGCTTTAGTTCATTCCGATGTTTGGGGTCCTAGTCGTATCGTGTCTGTTTTGGGTTTTCAATATTTTGTAACGTTTATCGACGATTATTTTCGTTGCACATGGTTATATTTAATGAAAAATCGTTCTGAGTTATTCTCAATTTTTGAATCCTTTTGTGCTGAAATCAAAACACAATTTCATACCTCTGTCCAAGTATTGTGCATTGACAATGCCCCTAAGTATTTTTCTATTCTCTTTATTACCTTTATGTCTTCTCAGGGGATCTTGCATCAGTCGTCTTGTGCATATACACTACAGCAGAATGGGGTTGTTGAGCGTAAAAATAGACATTTGATTGAAACTGCTCGCACTCTTATTCTACATCATCATGTCCCCTTTCGCTTTTGGGCTGAAGCTGTCCTTGCTGCTTGCTATCTCATTAACAGGATGCCCTCATCGGTTCTTCAGCACCAGGTTCCTCACTCTCTCTTGTTTCCTGATCAACCATTATATATTCTTCCTCCCCGTGTCTTTGGTTGCACCTGTTTTGTCCATAACCTGTCTCCTAGTCAAGATAAATTGTCTGCTCGATCCATCAAGTGCATTTTTCTTGGTTACTCTCGCCTTTAGAAGGGTTATTGGTGTTATTCTCTTGACACCCGCCGTTATTTTCTTTCGGCGGATGTTACCTTCTTTGAGTCGTCTCCTTTCTACTCTTCACCTTATTCCGAGTGTCAACCCATTTCTCAGGCCATCCCTCTTCTTGAGAGTCCTCTTGCTCCTATTCTCCCTGTTCCTTCTTCTACCCCATTGCAGGTTTATCATTGGCGTCATCAGCCTCGGTCTCCTCCCGGTGGAGATGTTGTTCTTGCGCCTTCTCCCGCATTTCCTACTACTTCAGCGACTCCTGCTACCTCACATCCTGCTCTAGTCTCTCCCCCTGCCGTGGTCTTGCCTTCTGAGGATCTGTTTCCTATTGCCCTTCGGAAATGTACCCGTTCTTCTCGCAATCTTCACCCCATTTATAATTTTCTTAGCTATCGCCGTCTCTCGTCTCCTTTTTGTGCTTTTGTGTCTTCCTTATCCTCTGTTTTAGTACCTAAGACTGTTATTGAGGCACTTTCTAATCCGGGGTGGCGACAAGCAATGGTGGATGAGATGACTGCTTTGCATTCCAATGGTACTTGGGATTTGGTTCCTTTACCCCCAGGGAAATCTCTTGTCGGCTGTCGGTAGATCTATATTGTCAAGGTGGGTCCTGATGGGCAGGTTGATCGCCTCAAGGCTCGTTTGGTTGCCAAAGGGTATACTCAGATTTATGGCCTTGACTATGGTAACACTTTTTCCCCTGTTGCTAAGATGTCCTCTATGCGTTTGTTTCTCTCTATAGTAGCTATGCGCCACTGGCCGTTGTATCAATTGGACATTAAGAATGCCTTCTTACATGGTGAGCTTCAGGAGGCGATTTATATGGAGCAACCTCCTGGGTTTGTTGCTCAGGGGGAGTCTGGGCAGGTTTGTAAACTCCGTCGCCCACTATATGGGTTGAAGCAGTCTCCTCGAGCCTGGTTTGGTCGTTTCAGTGCTGTCATTCAAGACTTTGGTATGACTCGTAGTGAGTCTGATCATTCAGTTTTTTATACACACACATCACAGGGGAGGTGTATATACTTGGTTGTCTATGTGGATGATATTGTTATTACCGGTGATGATCAGGATAGTATTATTCAGTTGAAGAAACATCTTTTCCAACATTTTCAGACTAAGGACTTGGGGTTACTTAAATACTTTCTTGGCATAGAAGTTGCTCAGTCCAGTTCTGGTATTGTTATCTCTCAACAGAAGTATGTGTTAGACATTCTGGAAGAAACTGGGATGCTTGATTGTAAACCTATAGATTCTCCTATGGACCCTAATGTAAAGCTCTTACTAGGACAGGGGGGCCTCTTGTTGATCCTGGAAGATACCGCAGGCTAGTCAGAAAACTTAATTATCTCACTATCACTCGCCCAAATATTTCTTTCTCAGTCAGTGTTGTCAGTCAGTTTTTACAGTCTCCTTGTGATAGCCACTGGGATGCGGTAGTCCGGATTCTCAGGTATATTAGGTAGAGGACTATTGTATGAGGACATAGGTCATACTCAAGTAGTCGGATATTCTGATGCTGATTGGGCAGGTTCTCTTTTTGATAGACGGTCTACTTCAGGATATTGTGTTCTGGTTGGAGGTAACCTAGTATCTTGGAAAAGTAAGAAGCAGGAGGTTGTTGCTGGGTCGAGTGCCGAAGCAGAATATCGTGCTATGGCCTTGGCAACATGTGAATTTATCTGGTTAAAACAATTGCTTCAGGAGCTCAAGTTTGGGGAGATATCACATATGAGATTAATTTGTGACAATCAAGCTACATTACATATTGCTTCCAATCCAGTCTTTCATGAGAGGACCAAACATATCGAGATAGATTGTCACTTCATCCGAGAGAAGATTTTATCTGGCTGTATTACCATAGATTTTGTTAATTCTAATGATCAGTTAGCAGATGTCTTCACTAAGTCTCTCAGGGGTCCTTGAATTGAGTATATTTGTAGCAAGATTGGTGCATATGATATATATGCTCTAGCTTGAGGTGGAGTGTTGAGTTATATGGTTATAGTCTAGGGTTAATCCTATAATAGAGCCCATGGCCCATTGTATTTGTATATATATATAGATGTATAGTCTATGAATTTAATTAAGTGGTTTTATAAATATTAAAAGCTAAGTTTATTTCCTAAGCTTCACAAGTAGTATTTATATGTGTGATCTTGTAATGTTTTGGCTTGAACATTTTTTTATCAAGAAAGTGCAGATAACATTTTACCCTAATTCTTATCTAAGCAATTCATTTGTTTAGTGGGGAATTTACTTGATTCTTATCACTCTTCCTTCTTCTATCTTAGAGTGTGGTGAATCAAAACTGGTATTTTTTTGTTTGTGGTGAATTTTCTTATCAAACAAGGGGTGCTAGTATTTCTTTTGTATTTTGGTTTTGGGCACATCATAAGCTTCGATTACTAGAAGATTCAAGGATTCATCCCATCTTCCATGTCTCTTTGCTCAAGAGATCAATGGGAGCACAGCTGGTAAACCCTATTTTACCCAAGATCAGTAAGGAAGTTGATGTTACTGCAGAGCCAAGCGTTGTATCGAACTAGAGAGTCATATACAAACAAGGAGCCCCTATCATACAAGTATTGATAAAGTGGTCCAACCTTCACTATGATAATAATACCTGGGAATATTTGCCTGATGTACTTAAGACAGTTTCCACAAGCTGCCAACCTATTGAGCATTTCTTGAGGACAAGACATTTTTCAAGCAGGGGGGAATTTGTCATGTTCTAACTGTTTGGGTGGCTTGCACGTGAGGGTAGTTATAGATGTTATGAATTGTACCTAGAGATGGCTATATGCAATTGTATTTTTTCAGTTTTGGTGGGATTTGAGGCGCGGGGACTCATTATATAAAGGCCTGATCCCCATCAGCCTAGAGGCATCTAGAGATTCAATCAAATTCAATCTGAATTTCTCCCTCATCTTTCTCTGTCTCCTTGTTTCTCTCTCTTTTCCCTCTTTGTTTCTCCCATCTCTTTACTGAATTTTCTTTGATCACACCGATCAGTGAGAATTCGACGTTAGATCAGAGATCTGACAATGTATAATGCTCACATATTGATGTTAACTGTGAATAGTGGAAGATGTTTATGCTTATGCTTAAATCCATGTTTTATTTTCCCTTGTGATATCAGTTTGTGTTATGGGGGATGAGAACTGAGTATAGGTTTAATAGTAAAGAATGACAGGTAGAAGGTAGTAGTCAACTGGAATATGATTGCAGTAGGACAATTGATGTCCAATTGACTTTGAGAGTGGCTAGAGGCTAGAAGAGTCGACCGCTGGAGGGGAGTTGACTGCCAACAAGGGGCATTCAACTATAAGTTGTTTGGTTTCATAGTGGACTATGGAAGCAAAGCAAGAAAGAATACACCCTCCTAGGTGGGAATATCACACAAGGACTTGAAAGTCTCTTAAGGGAAAGTCTTGCTGAGAAGCACTCACATACACTGGTCATAGGTTGGGATGGTGCCACAATCCTTGTGATGTAGGTCAATACTTGGGAATGTTACCTCCTAGGTAGGAATATCACACAAGGACTTGAGGGTAAACATTACTTACAAAAAAGCACTTCAAGCACACGGGTCATATGCTGGGGAAGGCACTGCAAGCCTTATGACTCAAATCGATACTTGGGATGTAGCAAGCTGCAACTATGCTAGCCCCATGAGAAGCACTAGCATATCTCGACATGGGCACGAGGTGTTGTAGGTTGGCTTTGATACCACTTGTAATACCATAGATCCTTATCCAAAAATGCTAGTTGAAATCGATTCTTGGGTTCATGGGCCCGAGTAGTATACAAAGACCTCTCTAGTAAATTACCGATTTGAGATTGGGTTGTGACATCTACTTTATTTCAAATCTAGCTCACCAAGTTAGATCTTCTTATTGGTTTTAGGAAAGGTTAACCTCCTTGTATTTCCTATTCAATCACAAATTTTACATCCTATGATTTTCTTATCCTCATTGCATTACTCCTTTATATTATGGTTGAAGCTTTATTACACTTTATGTGGAAAACTACTATGAAAGAGGTGATGTTTTCTCTTTGGGCTCTTATATCTCTTTCTTAGGACAAGTATATAGATACATGTTGATGGCTCCATAAAGAAAGGCTATCTAGATGGTGTGGTGGCCATATTAAAAGCTCATTTAGTGACCAAGGGCCATACTAAGATTTGAGACTTTATTGATTAAGTAGCTGCTGTGTTTTATCAGCCGTTTTTTCTATGTGATGTCAAGAATGCCTTCTTGCTTGGCAGTCTTCACAAAGAGGTTTACACGGAGTGAGCTTTGAGGTATGAGACTGGGGAGTCTAGACTTTTTTGGAGACTAGAAATCATTATGTGGAATCAAGTAGGCTTGCCTTGGCAAGTTTAGTAATACTGTATATAGATTTGGTCTTTAGATATGCAATGTTGATCAATCATGTCCTCTGTTGTCATTCTGTATATGGTAGTATTGGTTATTAGTGTATGTGATGGTATTGTAATTACAACTAATGTTGCTAAATGTTGAGAGTAAAAATGATAATAACCCAATAACAGTTTAATCTTTTAGATCAGATGGTGGTTAACAATTTAACATGGTATTAGAGCAGGTGAAGGTCTTGAGTTCAAACCTTACCACTAACCCAATATTTCATTAGTTGCATCTGTTTGGACCAGTTATGAAGTGAAGTCTAGCCACATGTGAGAGGTGTGTTGGGAGTAAAAATTATAATATAAAAGACAAAATCAGCCCTCTATCTAATTGCTTAAACTTTTAGGTCAGATGGTAGTTAACAATTTAACACTAAAGACATGACAAGCCAAAATTTTTTCTATGTTCACAATTTGTTACTAAGGATCTAAGACCTTTGAAGTATTTCTTGTATATTGAGATTACTTGATATTTCCTTGGTATTGCTGTTTGTTAGTGTAAGGTATTTTCTTAACAATGTTGTTCTTGTGCGACAAGCCTGTTCACACTTCTATGGATCCTAATACTGAACTTATATCAGATATACATAAAATCCAATCGACTTGCAGAAGGTGAGAATGTACAGAGAAAGATTCTGCATGCTATGGAACTAACAAAGGTCAGCTGGCTGTTTTTTCTTCCTTTCTTCTATATGTCTTTACAGTTCATTACTTAGTTACTCAGATTATTTGTGGGTGAATTTTTGAAGGATTTGTGTTTTTCAATTTGCATGCCTAAAAATTAGAATATTTCAGGTAAACATAAGACATGGAGGTTTAGCCCTTATTTTGGCTGCTCAAGAGCTTGCTCATTCATAGTGCTTGGGTTTACTACGTGTCAGACATTTCCTCTAGGGTCCTGATCCTGCAACCCTACTACGAGAAATCGTAAGGGAACTTGAACTCATTTAATTCACAACCAGATTTTTCCTCTATTAATTTCTCATTGACAACTAAATTTAGTCCATTGTTTTAATTTCTCATTTGTTTAGTTGTGCGCGGAATTTAGCCAAGTCATTAAGTAAACCCTTATTATTTTGGTTGCTCAAGAGCTTGCTCATTCATAGTGCTTGGGTTTACCATGTCTCAGACCTTTCCTCTAGGGTCCTGATTCCACAACCCTACTACTTGAAATCGTAAGGGAACTTGAACTCATTTAATTCACAACCAGATCTTTCCTCTATTAATTTCTCATTGACAACTAAATTTAGTCCATTGTTTTAATTTCTCATTTGTTAGTTGTGTGCGGAATTTAGACCAGTCATTCATTAAGTTAACCCAATAAGATGAACCACCTTGTCTGGCCCATTACGCAACTAAACTCAATTGCCTTGGCCCGGTGGAAACGGTTTATTAGACTGTAATAAAGTAAGGAACTTCAAGCAGTTGATGGGAAACTAGAAGAAAAAATTGGGAGCCTTGTGCACTTGATTTTCCTTTTAAACTTGCTGTCCCAACATAGCCTGCTTCGAAATTGGAATGGAGTGTAAGTTTGAGTTCCAAACAATCTTTCAAGTGTCTAAACAGGGTTGGATTAATTTACTAAATTAGAATTTACTGATTGGTGCGAGGGATGTTGGATGAATTATACATTCCTAGGAAAATTTCAAGGTGTTGCTTATGGAAAAGTAGTGGAGGGACTAAGACAATACATGGGTCTTGTGTTTTGAGAGTAGTAGTTCAGTTTTGAAAATTTCAAAATATGAGTAAGTTGTGGTCATTTCCAAACGAAAGTATGATTAAATCATTTCTTGAACTACAGTTGTTGTTACAGTATTTTTCCATAATGTGTATTTTGAGTATCATGGTGTAATATCGTTAATCTTGTATTGATTGATCTAGGTGGTTTCTGCTTACAAAATGCTAATACAAAACAAGAAGGATACTTTAAGTTCTTTGTTTCTTTGTGTATTTTTTTACTCACTGAAACTATGATCTCGTGCCAATTCCTTCAAATGTTTCCATGTTTTTGTTATCAATTGCTTCACTTAAATCTTAAAATGCAGGGATGGAATTCTTTGGACACTGTGCTTGCAGCTGAAGGACTCTGCTTGACCCTTCAATCACTTGGGAACTTAACAGAAGCTAAAGATCTCCTTGAGAGGTATGCCAATACTCTGCTTAATTGTTGCCATGTAGTAGATGGCCATAATTTCAAGTGGAAACATGTTATTATCACTTGATTCACTTCCAGGTGTCTTGAGGCCCGGAAAACTATACTTCCTGAAGACCATATCCAGGTTTTTTAATCTTTTACTTGCACCTCCAGAAATATTCTATAAATTTATCATTTATGGAGTTCATCCACTTTTATTTGTGTTTGTTCTTGTTGCCTTTTCATGTTTTTATGCATATGATTCATTTTAACAAGTGATCAACGTCTTGATTTAGTTTGATGTCCCATGTTTGCTCCATTCTTTAAGGTGTATATTTATATGAACCATACAAGTTCCCTGATTTGTACTTCCCTTGGAGAGAGAAGCCTGCTGTAATGCAGTCTTTGAACCTTGTGGCTCTTCATCTTAGGACTCGTGCAGTGTGTTGGGATTGCTGGGGAATTTTTCATGAATTCACAAGTTAGATTTCTTGTTCTGTACTGGTGCTCAACTTGTGTGCATATGGCCATTAAAACTGTCAATCTCTGACCATTAAAACTTGTGTGCAACCTAGGCTTTTACTTTCTGTAGCTGTTGTCATTTGTTCGTATTCATGGAATGATTTATACTGTTATATTTGATACCAAATGCACAGCTACCCCTTTTTTTCCCCCCTTGAAGTAATAAAATTTGAATTCCTGGAGATAATCTTGATACACTATCTCTCTTTGTTTAATTCCCAACAATTTTGACCACTAAAAAAGTCCATCGGTATAGCTCCAATAATATCTATCATTGTACAAGCTCTGCTTATTGGTTACATACTGAAGGCTGACACTTGGTTCTGTTGTATGTGCTATGCTTTTGTCAAGAAACATATTGGTAGGCATATTGATTAAGCTAGCTTGTTTTCTCCAACAACAGGTTGCTGCCAACATGCTCTACATAGCTAGGGTGCAAATGCTCAGTTTGAACCAACAAAGGAAGTTGGATACTTCTGAAACAATTGATGAACTGAATAAAGCAAAAGATCTCTTAGGTCACTCCATAAGGTTTGTACTATACTGTCTTAGATTCTCACATTTTGTTCCTCTCTTGTACAAGCTTAAATTCAATATCTGAATTATCTGGTCCATTCAATATTTTTCTTGGATTCCACCATAGTGGGCCTTGTAAGTAGTCTCCACTACAAAGAAAGTGCATGTTCTTTGAAAAAGGTCAATGATAACAAATGTTTTTTTACATATACCCACATACTTCCTTCAGAATTTAATTTTGTTAATATTTAGTTAACAAAATTAAATTCTTCCTTGTTTTTGTTAACAAGTATCAGTTCTTCTTTGTTTTTGTTACAACTTTTACACCAAAGGAGTTAAATTCCTGAGTTCGTAATTTCCCCTGAATGAGTTGAACTTTCTAATTGAAGCTATCAATCTTGACTTTGTTTTTATCTTTCCTTGCTTACAACTGAATTTTGTGTAAAAAACTTCCAGTCTCTGGCTTCTGGCCATTTGTGTGACAAAAACTCTCATATAGATAAAGAAAAATAAATTTTCCCACTTTTGCATCTTTTATATGTAAATTTTACTCTGGATATGACGGTCCCATTGCAAAAAAAAAAAAAAAAAAGATGATCAACTTAAGAAATGAAGAAAGATGTCTGCAATGATAATACTTTGAAAATTCTTCTTTCTAGCAATCAATTGCTAACTGATGCTTAGAACTCTGAATTTCTCTCTCTGTTTGGTGCTTTACAACTGAAGTTGACCTCAAAAAATTCCTGTGTTTCTGGTTCTTTTTGTGACCAAAGCTGTCACACAGTTTTACTGCTATACATTTTCCAATATGTAAATCTTTCTCCAAATGTAATGTTTTCTTTGCAAGTCAAAAGACTAACGGATCTATCTTCAAAAAGATTATGTGCACAACACAGATTTTACATTATAAACCCTGTTCCACATCTACAAGATTTTTATTTAAATGTGCTTTACAGGAGCATGAGAGTTTGAGGATTAACAATATAAGATGGCCACACTTCTTTTGGGAAGTTGGTCCTTTGGACTTGTGCGTGTGGCTGCCTCATAGATTGGAGCTTTGGAAATGCATCATACACTTATGGGCTAGCTTTTTCATAGATATCTCTCTTTTAGGTTGGGAGTGGTGTTGGGTTCACTTTTTGCTTGGTAGTCAGTGTGGCCAGATGCCATTGTGTGAACTGTTTCTTGGTTTATTTAGTGTAGCTAGGGACCAAAATGTTGTAGCCAGTGTGTATCTTCTCTCCTGTAACATAGTTTGGCCTTGCTCATGTTGACAACTTCTCTTGGATCCGTTCTCACCTCAGATACTCTTGGAAAGCTTGATTAAGTTGTGCTTAATTAATGTTTTCTTTGTAAAAGGAACTGGGAATCGGTGGATCATTTGCTTTTACCCTGTATAGCTCATTATATTTATAGTTTTTTTTTTTTTAATTCTTTTGATGTGCAAGTGGGTAACCCTACCTTCCGTATTGATCTAAATCCAGTGGAGATAGGGTTGTCCAGGTCTTTTGATTTCTTTTCTGCTTGGCATGAAAGGAAATTGGTATCTTTCGAGGAGTAGAGAAGTTTGATTGGTTTTGCATCACATGGCACATTTGGAATGAAAGGAATTGAGATATTTTGAGTAGAAAGTCCTGGTTGTTGTATGTCGTGTCTTCCTTTTTCAGTGGATTAGAGAGGGAGAGGATATTCATGTTTCCTAACCTGGCATTGACAAACTGACTTTTTAAGGCCAGTTGCCAAGAGATTTATGGATTGTATTACCCTAGATATTAGGAAAACTGCTGAGGATGCTTAATGTAGGGCATTAAAGTATCTCTTTTGAATGTCTAAGCATTAATAATCACGGTACCTCAATTAAAGTCTGATGGTAATGTATTACATTATGGATTAAACACCTACTGAGTCACTAATCTTCAGCATGCCTTTTCCTGTGGAAGTTTTTTCTTTCTTATTCTGAGACTTTTGCTTTCATCTTTTTGTCTGTCAGCCAGCATCCATTCAGTTACTCTAAAATTTACATAGGAATCCTTTGGGTCAAACTTGTCATCTGGGTAAACTAATTTGATTTTTCATATTCTGTTATGTTAATTTGCAGATTCTGTTATCAATTTTCATCTTTATGTAAGTGTTAAGATTTCCCACCCAGTGGTAGTGGGATTAAGGTTTGTGATTTTTGTTGCCATGGTAAGTGTTAACTCTAAAAGATTAGTCAAATGCAGTTTTTTTCCATGATAGGATAGCTCAGCAGGCTTTATACAAGTCAGCAAAAGAAGAAAACAAGCTGAAACATTATAGAGTATCTAGACAAACTAGGAAGGATGAGCATGCAGCACTGGTGATACTGGTCAGTTTCCGTTTATTCAAAAATCCATATTTAAATAAACTTATCTGCTACTTGCTTGTTTTCCATCCTTTATCTACTGCATCATGGATATCATTGATATCAACTGTTAGCAAAATTGAAAATCAAAATTGTCAAGTAAAGCTGATAAAAATGTACGTATTTCATTGATTAGTTATGTCAAGGCTTGTCATGGTGATAAATGGTGTCTATCCACTTTATCCTTGCTAGTAACACTAGTCTTGTCTAACAACTTGAGAACTTTTAGGCCTATAAACAGAAGCCTAGGTTTCAATACTCTTGAACATCAATTGAATGGGAAATTCTTGGACAACAAATTTTAAGACCTATCTCATTCAAGAACAAGAAAAAATATGTTATGGAACCTAAACACACGATTGATATCCATAAGATCAGGCCACATATATGATGCCTTTTTCCGAAGATATGTACTGTATGCATCCCTTTCCGTTCTGTCCTGGCAATATTTGTCCTGATGGCCATAGGTAGGGTAGGCAGATTTGAAGGGGATAAAGCTGTGAAAGTTGGCCTACTTATGTGTACACGGGTGGCAGAAGCATGGGTCTTATGACATAGGATTATCTAGCACTTAACTTAGGAGTTTTGCAGCACAATTGGTCATTCTTGGCTAACATTGGCCCTATGGCATGAGGCACACCAGCTATATGAGCATAGAATACAGCCCATAGTTACCTGGTTCGTGGGATGTTGGGTATGTGGAACACAGTACAGGGATGTGGTATGCCACTTTGCTTGGAATGCTGTACGTGCAGGGTAGGCTTTTTCAGTTCGCCAATTCAGGTCATGGTACGTTTTGGTGTGCCATAGTAGAATGCCTGCAAAACATATAATATTATTATCTTTAGAATTAGAAAATATTTATGCAAAGAGAAAAATTCTTAAAAAGGAGAACTAATAAACTTAATTACCTAGGTTAAGATTGAAAAGAATGAGGACATAAAACTTGCGAGATTCATGAACAAAGTCTCGATAGTTGAGACAAAAAGTCTTGAATATCCCATCCTCTGTCTATTGCTTGCCGTCCTTGAAGAAGATTTGCCTGCCATGAGCTATTGCAGAGAGAAAGGAAGAAGAAGAGGTAACTGCTCTGATGCTCTTCTTTTAAATCAACTCTTAAGAGTTCTGGATTTGATGCTCATCTTCCTCCATTCTTTGTTTTTTTTTTTTTTTTAATCTCCAATATTGACGAACTGGAACACATACTGTGGCCTTCCAGATTGTCAACACACTGTGTTCCCAGTACGCACAAACTGGAATGCGGTTCCCAGGGGGGCAGGACAAATCTGGTGAATATGATACAACCTGTCCTATGATGCTTGCCTTGTATCACTTAATAAATTGACAATAAATCAATTGACATTTCAAACTATGGTTCAATTTAAGGCTTTCAATAAGATTTCCATAATCACCTGGCTGATTTGTTGAACAGAAACTGGTTAGGCCGCCAAGTGAGAGAAGTAGGCAGTTAGAGAATTATCTCAAGCTTTTTCCTTGCTTCTTATATCCATCTATGAATGATTCCATGCTTGTTGCTTTTGAGAAGCAAGGATGGGGATTTGGAATCTGGAACACAAGGCTAAAATAACAATATGCCAGTTGACATTTCAATCTATGGCTAAGTTGGGGGCCTTTCCAGTAGGTGGATCACCATGTATTATTCTTCTTGAAAGGAGACTGATTAAGGCTAGCCAGTGAAGAGAACTATCTCAAGCTTGAAGAATGCTTGTTTAGACTTGAGAACCTAGTCCAAAGGTGTGGATTGTTATTAGTATCACTACAGCACATCTTTACTTGTATTATCATGTGCCATTAAATATATGTATATGTAATATAAAATAAAAAATACCTATTCTTGTTAGTTGATTGAACTGGCTTGGTTCTATTTACCATGCTTCATCACAATGATTTAGATGTTGTATGTGGTTACTCAACCTTTTATGCAGTGATGACTCTGTATTGACAGTATTGTTTATCATAACATAGAAAGGTCTGCTTTGCAATCTGTGACATCTGTAAAAAGGAAAAGAAGATATGGGATGCCAACTATCCATAATAATATAATTTATCTTTGACTAAGCATATCTTTGATAGAAGTAGAAACTGATTGTTTATTTATGTGCCTACAGTTGCAATCACTTAATGCTCTTGGGCTGTTGGAGATCAACGAACAGGAATTATTGGAATCCATGGTCAGTATGACGATTCTATGCAAAACTTGAGGTCCTTGTTAAAAGTAATGGGAATTGGAAACCCGTGCTCCAAGTTCTATTTTGTGTGCTGCATATATGAAATAAATTTGCATAAAGCTCATAAATTTAATTTAAATTTCTAACTTATTTTTTCTTACCCCTTCCTTCATTAGGCAATCACATCAGGAAAAAGAGAAGAAATGATTTACAATAGAGTTGACCAGTGTAACAGTGTTACATCGGTTGTCTGATTACTTAGTAATAATTGTCCCCTGTCAACCAGGGATGACAAGTTTAAGTTTATGGATAGCTTGCCTTATTTGCAAATTATGCTCAAATCCCCTAATTCTGAAAGAACACTGGGAAGAGTCATTGGTAGAGAATTTGTCGCTGTGCATCTTTCATATAGCAGAAGCTGCTAGAGGAATTGATCCATGTACCAATCCTAAAATATATTACTTAGTAATATATATTTTGAATTACTCTAGTCTAATGTTTCAAGTGTGTGAGTAATATAAGACATTCTCGTTTATCTTCAAAGAGGTTGAATTGTTAAGTCATTTTTGCTTTCTATTAGAAAGAATTATTGAGCCTATGAAAGTCATCTTTGGGCAGAATGGATGCATAAGCTTTCAAACTTTCTTGTTAATGGAAGATTTGAGGCACAGATGTTTTTGAACTTAGGTGATTCCAAAAGAGATTACGATGGACTCACTACAATGATTACTAAATCCAGAAGAGCAATCTGACATTTACTTTCCTTAAATCAACAGTTATGGACCTTCACTTTCATTTTGGAAGAAGTTATTTAGTGCTTGATATCTGACAATGATAATAACGGAATCTATTTTGGGAGCTTCTATTGCTGATTGTTTCTTGGCGGAACCAGGATAATAAAATGTTCCAATTGACTAAATTGTATTTATACTGCTTCAATAAAACAGGGGAGCGATCAGCTGCTGTAGGGGCTGAGAATGCTTATCGCCAATGCATTTCTTCTTTCAAGGAGGTACGTGGCATTACATACACGTAATCTTATCAATTGAGTCCAGTTTCATACATCTTTTTTGTGAGCATCTGTAGTAAGCAACTTTGAGCCAACACTCACCCTCGCCTTATGGGTGGTGC
>NC_068341.1:42545397-42596562 GCF_014633365.1 Diospyros lotus | reverse complement strand
GATGGATGATAGGCGTCAAATTCTAAGTTTCAAATGGGGACCACGATCGTTCGTATTGCCAAAATTGGGGTGTGAAATGGGATGCATGATTAAAATGTGTGTGGACATACTACTTGGAGAAAGCTAATGTGTGGCTTGTATTAACTAGTGGCTTTAAAGCCATAAATGATGTGATGACCCTTGTGCATAGGTAATGAATGTTAGCCAAGGGCATGCTTAAGGCCCTTGAACTACGGGATGAAATGATGCCAATAGGAGAAAAGGGGTCTTGAACCCTAGGGTGGCACCTGATGAACGAGTTTTGAAACCATAGGGGCTGCCTTCATAGGATGTATGATGTTTATTGAGTGTGCGAATGGCATATCATACCATCCCAAGCCTTTATAGAGAATATAATCTCATGCTTTGCATCTTAATATTATAAGACCATGCAAGGGATGGGGAAGAACACCAACCTGGGGTTAGATGAAAAGATGTGTAACCTATGTATGCATTTTTTGGAACATAATGTATGTCACGTTCTAACGGCTTGGGTGGCTTACACGTGAGGGTAGTTATAGATGTTATGAATTGTACCTAGAGATGGCTACATGCAATAGAATTTTTTCAGTTTTGGTGGGGATTTGAGGCATGGGGACTCAATATATAAAGGTTTGATCCCCATCAGCCTAGAGGCATTGAAAAATTCAATAAAATTCAATCTGAATTTCCCCCTCATCGTTCTCTCTCTCTCTCCTTGTTTCTCTCTCTTTTTCCTCTTTGTTTCTCCCATCCCTTTACTGAATTTTCTCTGATCACACTAATCAGTGAGAATTTGACGTCATATCAAAAATTTGACAAATTTGGTATCAAAGCTTGACCTAGCCAATGAGAATTGGTTTTAGAGTTTCAATGCCGGAGGGAACGGGGATGAAGAATTCAGAGTCACAACTACAATAGTTCAATTCAACTGTCTTGGATCTTTAAGCTTGAGTGGAATTGTTGGAGATCGGATCAATCAAGAACCATGAAGCAATCATGGCGATGGATAGGAAAATGGATAATTCCATGGAAGGCTTGGAAAGAAGATTAGATGGAGCGATCTCACAGATTAGGGAGGAGGTGGGAACCTAGATTCGGGATCAGCTTTAGAGTTTCATGGTGATGTTTACTTGACAGAATTAGGTAAGAATCTCTCCCGATTTTCCTCCTAGAGAGAGGACAAAACCAATCTTAACTGGACATGGAGTAGGTAATGCGAATGCTGGTCCCTCAGAAATTGAGGTGGATCCAACAGAAGTAGAGGAGAATGTGGTGGAACGATGGCGAAAGGGATCAACTGTTCCAAACCAGCTGGGGTTTTTGATGCCTAAATTAGAGATCCCTATGTTTGATGGGGTTAATCCACGATGATGGGTAAGGAGGTGTGAACGGATGTTCAATTGGTATAATGTGCCAAAAAGACACCGGGTGGCTCTGGCGGCTGCCTATTTTAATGATGCTAGGGATGCCTTGTATCAAGGCTGTTTGAAGGTAAGGGGGGAGTGTATGGGAAGAATTTGCAAAAAGTTGTATGAAAGATTTGAGGACAGAAATAGGATGGATGTAGTAGAAGAATTTAACAAACTTAAGCAAGAATGAGGAGTACAATCGTACCAAGTTTGATTTGAGGAACTGAAGTCCCTCGTGCTCAATCTCAACCCCACCTCTTTGAGGCATACTTTGTTCCAGCTTCGTGAGTGGGTTGAGTGAGGAACTTAGATCCATGGTGAAGATGCTACAAGGGGAGTGGTGGAACAAGCAGCGAGAGTGCTAGGCTAAAGGAGTTAATGGTGGAAGCAATAATAAAGAAACAGAGACAACAGTCGAGGGGAATGATCATTGGTACTACATCATAAGCAAATAAGGGGTATGACAAGGAAATGATTAGAATGAACTAGGGGTCAAAAGGGTGATGATTTCCACCCCTGCTAAACCTATGGCAGTGCAGGGTGGGAGGATGATTGAACAGAGAAGGCAGGCAGAGCTGTGTTTCAAATGTGGAGACCAGTACTTTCCTGGACACCAATGCAAGAGGCAATTGCTCTTGCTTGAAGGGAAGGATGCTATTTTGGTAGAAGAGGAGGAAATAGAAGAACCGATGTGTCACGACCCCAAGAATCCCCAAGGATAGATTAGTAATTGTTAGTGAGTATTTAATGCAAGGCAGCAGCAAGGAATGGAAGCTTCCTAATTCAGCCGATATCTAAGGATTACGATTGGCTGTTCTTTTAGTCAATCAATTAGTCTCTTATATCTTTCTATTCTTAGTTGATCTTGTGCCTAGGATAGGATCATCTAAAGTAGGAATGTAAATCTGTATATAGCCTTTTGTTTCTTTATTTATAGTTTCTAAAAATAGGTTCTTGTATAGCAGTTAGAATCTTCCTAAAATTAGCAGGAAGATGATTCTTATTTATTGTACTCGTGTGCTTCTTGATTGAAAAAGATTAAAAGACCATTCATTTTTTCAGTTGATAGTAATATGAATTACATGTATTTCTCTTTTAGTTGTACTCTTTTTTGTAGCTTTAGTACCTTCCTTGGTAAAGCCTATAAATAGGATAAGGTAGTTAGAGAATGGTATGTTTTGAATGATAATTGAATTCAATTTTCCCTCTCTTCAATTCTCTCTCGTTTCCTTTGAGATCTCTCTAACCTCTCCTTTCTCTGCTCTGTCTGCAACTCTACCTCATTTATGTCTATTATCTTCCCTATTTTTGTCCAATTCTCTCTCCAATCCTTCTGTTATTGGTCCTAATTCCCTCGGATTCTTTCGATTTCCAATCCAAACCCTAGGCTAAACTCTAGATACATGGCAATTGGTATCAGAGTAGTTGTTCCTTGGGTGTAAGTTCAAAAATTCAATAGTGTCCGATTGATTCAGAAGTAATCAAGCTAGATTCGAAGTAGAGCCAATCGATCATTGGAAGCAAGTTCAGGGGATTCGTAGTGGAAGCGGTTGAGTTATAGATCTCGGTGACTCGACAGATATGAGCGAGCAAGTAATTCTCCCTCCGAGTCTTGAAGACAAGTAGGCCAGGCGGTTCCAAAGATAGTTCTGGCGATCTTAGTAGCAGGTTGGGACACGCAGAGTTCGACAATTGGGTGCAGAACCAATTGAGCAATGATTTTAGGAGATTCTAGCGAATTCAGGAGTTTCGACAATTTCAATTGGCCTCGGTGTTGGTAGGTGAGCGTGATTAGTGATTCCAACTTGATCCTGGAGGGTTATAATGGCGAATTAGTGAAGCGGATACAGAGGCGACTTGAAGAGATTGGCGGAACAGGCCAACGATTGTTAGTTGTGATTTCTGACAAGCTAGGTGAACTCTATTAGCAGATCCGTTGAAGCCAAGCTAGCCGATTTCTGACTGTGACAGAAGTGGATTCAGGATTGCTAACCAAAGGTGTAGCAACTGACCAAGGTGAGTACAATAAACGATTGCATCAGGCGAGTTCAGGTGATCTAGGCCAATTCCTTAACCCTGGCGATTTCAGATTTGAATGGGACTCAGGCGAGTTTGGTTTAAAGGAAGCAGATGCTATATCGGATTAGCTTCCGAACTTACTGAAAACTGAGGACCAATTGGATTTGGAACACAACATTGATTCATTAGATGTCCCAGTCATGAAGCAGGTCAAAGTTGATATTGGTGATGCCTCTGACAACAATTCTTGGTTGGATCAAGTCTTTGCTACTCCACAAGCAGTCAAAGAAGTTCTAATTGGGTAATCTAAATTGGAGCCGTCTTATATTGGCTCTAAGGAAACTGCTTACAAGGATGATGAGGTCCTAAGACTAGAGGAAGACAGTCTGCCTGTTCAACATTTTCCTATTGCAATTGAGCATTTCGTTAGACAATCCTCTGGGCTCAAAACAACCAACATTGAAGATGATGAGATGAGGGGAACATATGTAAACAGAGATTGAGTTCCATTACTAGCTTTTCTTGCGGTAACTGGTCAGATGTGTGAACTTCAAACTGATCATCACTTGTAGGTTTCAACTATCAACTATGATAGTCAAGGAGTGGTTGATCATGTTCTTAAATGGGAGTCCAATCTTGATCTAACTATTGCAATAGGTAGTTATATTTGGCTCAAACTCAATAAGGTTACTTCTAGTGAAGTTTTGGATCAACTTATGCTTGGAATTGCTCATGCGAACCTAAGAGCACAGAGGAAGAGGTCTAGGAGGAGAAAGAAAGAAAGAAGAATAAAACAGAGAGAGAAAGCTGGGATTAGATGAGAGCTATGGCCAATCGCTATAAGTTCTTGGGGACAAGAACTCTTTCAAGGAGGGGGGAGTTGTCATGACCCCAAGAACCCCAAGGATAGATTAGTAATATGAATTACATGTATTTCTCTTTTAGTTGTACTCTTATTTTGTAGCTGTTAGTACCTTCCTTGGTAAAGCTTATAAATAGGATAAGGTAGTTAGAGAATGGTATGTTTTGAATGATAATTGAATTCAACTTTCCCTCTCACCAATTCTCTCCTGTTTCCCTTTGCTATCTCTCTAATCTTTCCCTTTCTTTGCTTTGTTTGCAACTCTCCTCATTTCTGTTTATTAACTTCCCCATTTTTGTCCAATTCTCCCTCCAATCCTTCTGTTATTGGTCCTAATTCCCTCGGATATTTCCAATCCGAACCCTAGGCTAAACCCTAGGTACATGACACAATGGAATTGGAATGGGAGGACAATGGGGGGAGATCTCCCTACATGCTCTCAAAGGCTTAGCCAACAATAAGATTATCAAGGTTGAAGGGAAAGTGCAGGAGTATAGCCTTATGATTTTGATTGATAATGGGAGTACCCACACTTTCTTGAATGAAAATATGGCTAAGAAATCAAATTGTAGACTCACGGGAACTCAGCCATTGACAGTCACTGTGGCTAATGGCAATAAGGTGTTGAGTAATTCAGCTTGTGCAAGTTTTTGCTGGGGAGATGCAAGGGGAGTTGTTTGAAGCTGATCCGAGGCTTCTTAAACTAGGGGGTTGTGATGTAGTGCTGGGGGTGGATTGGATGAAACATGTGAGTCCAATAAATTTTGATTTTAACGGATGGAAGTGACGTTTGAGAAGAAGGGTAAGAAGTTGACACTTACTAGCAGTAGGGAGACTGGGACTTGTAAGATGATCACGAGAAAGAAGCTTCAAAAGATGTTCAAGAACAAATGGGCCCAAGTTGCCCAACTATTCTCCATCTAGACTATGGAGGTGACAGAGGAGATTATGGAGCAGGAAGGGGAGTTACAGCTGGTTATCAACACCCGGACTTTGAACAACTTGGAGGTACACCAATTACACCTACTTAATATGCTCTTGGCTGAATTTGAGGACCTCTTTGTAGAACCTAACTCCTTGCCACCTAATCGATCTTTCGATCATTCCATCAACCTTAAACCCAACTCAGAGCCCATCAACGTTAGATCCTACCGTTATCCCCCAAACCAAAAGACAGAGATCAAAAAGATGGTTAAGGAAATGTTGCACAAATCCTTAATTAGACCCAACCAAAGCCCCTATGCATCCCCCGTCCTACTTGTCAAGAAAAAGGATGGATCATGGTGTTTCTATGTTAACTACGGTCAACTCAACACCCTGACCATTAAAGACAAGTTTCCCATACCAATCATTGAAGATTTGCTAGATGAGTTAAGGAATGCCACAATTTTTTCCAAGTTAGACCTACGTTCAGGCGATCATCAAATTCGAATGAACCCAAATGACGTCCCCAAAACCGCTTTCAAACCCGTCATGGCCATTATGAGTTCTTGGTGATGCCATTCGGGCTCACAAATGCCCCTACCACATTTCAATCCCTAATGAACTGAGTCTTTGAGCCATTCCTATGCCAATTTATCTTGGTTTTCTTTGATGACATACGCGTATACAGTCAAACCTTTAACCAACACCTAGATCACCTAAGGGCTACATTTGAGATTCTCAAGTCTAACCAATTGTATATTAAGAGGTCGAAATGTGCGTTCGGTTAAAGACAAGTGGAATACATTGGTATGTTATTTCTGGTGCTGGGGTGAGCATCGACCCAAGGAAGGTGGTAGTAATGGTGGCATGGCTGAGACCTACTAACATAAAGGCATTGAGGGGATTTTTGGGGTTGATAGAGTACTACAGAAGGTTTATGAAACATTATGGAATCATAAGTAGGCCTTTGACGAAATTTTTGAAGAAGAATGTTTTTTTTTTTTTTTTTTTTAAATGTAGGAATCAAAGGAAGCCCGATACATAAGCCTTTGGTAGAGACCGACACCTTTTCCCCTATATGGGCACCAACCCAAGCGAGCAGTCAAGCCGGGCTAGGTAAATCTGTGTCGAAGACCTATGCCCGTGGCCCCCCTATAGCATATGCGATACCTACTGCGCTGCACAGGATTCGAACATGCAACCTTGGCATACCTAGCACCTAAATCCCACGCAGTCGACCGCTTGAGCTACCTCGAGGGGTTGAAGAAGGATGGGTTTAAATGGGGTCTTGAAGCAAAAACAACTTTTTTACAGTTGAAGGAGGCTATGAACAAGGCACCGGTGATGGGATTATTGGATTTTGGTAAACCCTTCACCTTGGAGACTGATGCCTGCAATATTGGGGTTGGGGTGATGCTGATGCAAGAGGGAAGACCTTGGGCGTACCTCAGCTAAGCCTTATCCCCTAGGCACTTGGGGTTGGGTATTTATGAGAAAGAGCTATTAGCTGTCTTAATGGCTATGGAGAAATGGAGACACTACTTGGAGGGGAGTAAATTCATAATTAGGACGGATCATGAGAGCCTAAAATTCTTGCTACAACAGAGACTTCATACGCACTTACAAAGGAAGGGAATGGCTAAACTAATGGGCTTGGATTATATCATACAGTATAAGAAGGGAAGAGAGAATGTGATAGTTGATGCTCTGTCCAGATGCCACGAAGAAGGATCCTTAGCCGCTATTACAGTCATAACTCCTGATTGGTATCAGGAGGTGGTGACCAGTTATGAAGGAGATGAGAAAATTAAGGAGTTACTGGAACAACTAATATTGGACCCCAATGGGAAGCCAGGATATCGAATCACCCCTTTTGTAAGTGTGGTGAAGTCACCCCTATATTGCATAGGAAGTGGCAAGGAATTTTTTGGATCAAGTGGTGAAGTTACATGGGATTCCCCAATCTATAATCTCTGATAGAGATAAGATATTTACTAGCTTGTTCTGGCAGGAGTTGATGTAGTCATTGGGAATTAAACTCAAAATGTCCACAACCTACCATCCCCAGACGAATGGGTAGACCTCTAGGGTGAATCAGTGTGTAGAGAATTACCTACAATGCCTATGCTTCCTACACCCCAAGAGCTGGCACAAATGGATATCACTTGCACAATGGTGGTACAATTCCAGCCATCAGCGCTCAAAAGGTCCCCATTTGAACCTTTATTTGGCTATAGACCCCCACTACTTCCTGCAATGGGGGAGCATACTACAGTAGCTACAGTGGAGTCTTACCTGCAATAGAGGCAACGGGTCCTACAACGACTAAAGAAAGAGTTGGCTATCACGGCTGGTGACTCGAGTTGGCTAGCTGATTTAGAGTTAATTAGCAATAGCAGTAGTGAAGTGGGTGTAGAGAGAAAGAAAGAGAGAAATAGCAAGGGAGAACAGAAGAATATATATAGAGAGAGAAATCCAAACTCTGTTGATATTCTCGTTAACGGACCCAAGGGTCTAAGGAGGATATATAGGCCTCTGCACATGGATGTAGCCCAGAGGATTCCTTCCCTAAACGGTTATAACAACCATTTTGTCCTATTTTAGCCCTTACACATGGGCTTCTTTTGGAATATTCTCTCTAACAAACTATTACAACTGGAAATTAAAACAAAAGCAGTAACAGAATCTAAAGCAAGCAATAACATAATGCAAATGAAAGAAAATTAGGAAGAATATCGCCCGTGTGTGACATTGGCCATGGCTCAAAATCGCATGAAGCAATTTGCGGATCGAAGAAGAAGTGAAAGGGAGTTCACCGTAGGGGAGGAAGTCTACCTGAAACTCAGGCCTGCTCATCTTAAGGCTATCGCACAAGGGTAGGTGACTAAGTTGAGTCCAAGGTACTACGAACGATTTCCTATACTGGCTAAGGTGGGAAATGTGGCTTATAAGCTAATGTGAACGATAAAGATGCAAAGACAAGGGTTGTCCAAGAGCATGTAATTCCAAGTCTTGGATCAATTATTCGTTTAAGGGCTAAACAATTCTAAAATGAACTTGAGTTATTTATTGGGAAGACTCCAGCTCATTTGGAGGAGTTAGAGTTCAAAGTGAAGGAGTTAAAGTCTAAATTAATCACATTGCTCACTTGCTTGGAAGGTCAGTCACGAAATTGATCAAAGGGGTAATTTTGGAATCCTATAACTTTTGAATGGCTTGGAATTAAAAGGCGTGCCATATGTCAACGGAAAATTCAAGATCTCAACTACAACTTTCTATATTGATGGGCCCCATTTCAATTTTCCAGCTATATTTTATGACCGTTTCAAGTTTAGTGGTCAGTACTCAATGGGTGGAGCGGGAATTACGGATTTTTGGGCATTTTTTGAATATTTGTTCACCAAACATTTATGACCTTGATTTTGAACTTTATTATTATTATTATTATTATTATTATTATTATTATTATTATTATTATTATTATTATGTCTTCCACATTTGAATTTACATTTTTGCTTTAATTATTATGTCACCCATGCTTGGAAGGATGTTCCAAGACTAGTGTTGAGTTATATGGTTATAGTCTAGGGTTAATCCTATGATAGAGTCCATGGCCCATTGTATTTGTATATATATATAGATGTATAGTCTATGAATTTAATTAAGTGGTTTTATACATATTAAAAGCTAAGTTTATTTCCTAAGCTTCACATGGTATCAGAGCCAAAATACAAACCCTAGTTTTTAATACAAACCCTAGCTGCCGCCGCCCACATCACCGACGAACACCGTCGGTCGCGTCGCTACCGACCACCGCAGCTTGCCGTGCCACCGCCTTCGCTGCCCACTGCGTTTCCACTGCGCGCGCTACTGGTCAGTTGCGGGTCTTCACCGTCCGGCCACCGATCGCGCACACCACCACCGCCGTTGCGTTCGTCGGCCTTCGATCTGTTGACCCCCGGAGGATCGTCGCTATTGCCGCCGCCATGCACCGCCTCTCTCGCACTGTTCATGGAGACGTTTTTGCTCCGATCTCTCTCACCAGTGCTCCGATCGCAACGCCGTCTTCACCATTGGACTCGCCTCCTTCAGTCCATCCCAGCCGCGGTGGTTTCGTCGCCATCCGTTGCCATCCGCAGCCGTCAGTCACGGGCATCCGCCATTTGCCGTCGCTCCAGCGTGCCTGTTCTCTGTGCTGGATCATCCAGCCTTTATTTTTTGGCTTATTTAACCCTTTTGTTTTAGATCTGTTGATCTTGTAGGGCTCCTTTTATCCAACATGGCTGGTACTAGTAAATCTGGCTCATTTTCTGGTATTTTGTCTCCCTCTCCAGCCATTGCTACTGAGAAGTTGATGGGTAGTTCCAATTATATCTCTTGGTCCAAGGCGGTTGAACTATGGTGTATGGGTCAAGGCTTACAAGATCATCTAACTACCAAGGCCAAGAATGTGACCACAAACAAACCTGAGTGGCAGAGAGCTGATGCTCTGTTGTGCAGTCTCCTGTGGCAGTCAATTTATCCCTTTTTTCATCCGATCTATACTAACTATACCACGTGCTGTGAATTGTGAGCTCAGGTTAAGGCGTTATACATTAATGACATTCAACACCTGTATTCAGTGGTGTCTAATTTGCTCAGTTTATGACAACAGGGTTTGACTCTTCCTGATTTTCTTGGTCGGATGGTCTCTATTAAAGCTGAATTTAACTCCTTGTTACCTGCTGGTAAGACTACTGCAGAGGATCTAGCTCAGTGGGATGAGTTCTTCATGGTGTGTACTCTTGTTGCCATTGGTCCTGAGCTTGCTCCTGTTCATGATCAAATTCTTGCTAGTCTTACTGTACCTACTATGGATGAAGTGTATTCTCGTCTTCTCCGGGTTTCATTTGTTCCTACGGTGCCGCCCTCTTTTGCAGGTGATCATTCAGTCATGGCTTCACAGGTTCAGAGTAGTGGCGAACAGGGAGGAGATCGTGGTAATCGGGGCAAACGCCCCAAGTGTAACTATTGTCACAAGTGGGGGCATACTAAGGAACAGTGTTATAAGTTGCATGACTGCCCTCCTCGTGTTAATGTTGCTCATTCTGATAGTTCTCGATCTGAGTCCTTTGATGGTCATCCACCGCAATCTGTCCTTCTTATTGGGGCTGACTATGATGAGTATCTCAAGTACAAGACGTCCCAACAAACCTCATTCACAGTTGCTTCTGTCGCCCTCTCTGGTGATTCCACTGCCTGTCTCGCTCAGTCATCCTCTTTGGGACCATGGGTCCTGGACTCAGGTGCTTTTAACCATATCTCTTGTAATCCCCATTTGTTATCTCATTTTACTAATTCTATTTCTTTACCTTCTGTAACATTAGCTAATGGGTCCAAAGCGGTTGCTAAAGCTATTGGCACTGCCAAACCCTTACCTTCTCTGCCTTTAGATTCTATCCTTTATCTTCCTCATTGTCCCTTTAATCTTGTCTCTGTTAGTAAACTTATGCGTGCCTTAAATTGTTCTATCACCTTTGATGATCATTCTGTTACTATCCAGGATCGCGGTACGGGACAGATGATTAGCGTCGGATGTGAGTCGCAGGGTCTCTATCATCTCAACATTCTTGCATCGCCTATTGCTTGCTCGGTGACTGAGTCTCCTACTCTTCTCCACAATCATTTGGGACATCCTAGTTTGGCTAAGTTTCAGAAGATGATCCCCAGTTTATCTAGTTTGTCGTCTTTTCATTGTGAGTCTTGTCAATTTGGAAAATAGTCTCGCACTTCTTTTCCAAAGCGTGTCAATAATCGGGCTGTGTCCCCGTTTGCTTTAGTTCATTCCGATGTCTGGGGTCCTAGTCATATCGTGTCTGTTTTGGGTTTTCAATATTTTGTAACGTTTATCGACGATTATTTTCGTTGCACATGGTTATATTTAATGAAAAATCGTTCTGAGTTATTCTCAATTTTTGAATCCTTTTGTGCTGAAATCAAAACGCAATTTCATACCTCTGTCCAAGTATTGTGCATTGACAATGCCTCTGAGTATTTTTCTATTCCCTTTATTACCTTTATGTCTTCTCAGGGGATCTTGCATCAGTCGTCTTGTGCATATACACCACAGCAGAATGGGGTTGTTGAGCGTAAAAACAGACATTTGATTGAAACTGCTCGCACTCTTATTCTACATCATCATGTCCCCTTTCGCTTTTGGGCTGAAGCTATCCTTGCTGCTTGCTATCTCATTAATAGGATGCCCTCATCGGTTCTTCAGCACCAGATTCCTCACTCTCTCTTGTTTCCTGATCAACCATTATATATTCTTCCTCCCCGTGTCTTTGGTTGCACCTGTTTTGTCCATAACCTGTCTCCTAGTCAAGATAAATTGTCTGCTCGGTCCATCAAGTGCATTTTTCTTGGTTACTCTTGCCTTTAGAAGGGTTATCGGTGTTATTCTCTTGACACCCGCCGTTATTTTCTTTCAACGGATGTTACCTTCTTTGAGTCGTCTCCTTTCTACTCTTCACCTCATTCTGAGTGTCAACCCATTTCTCAGGCCATCCTCTTCTCGCGAGTCCTCTTGCTCCTATTCTCCCTGTTCCTTCTTCTACCCCATTGCAGGTTTATCATCGGCGTCATCAGCCTCGGTCTCCTCTCGGTGGAGATGTTGTTCTTGCGCCTTCTCCCGCATCTCCTACTACTTCAGCGACTCCTGCTGCCTCACATCCTGCTCTAGTCTCTCCCCCTGCCGTGGTCTTGCCTTCTGAGGATCTGCTTCCCATTGCCCTTCGGAAATGTACCCGTTCTTCTCGCAATCTTCACCCCATTTATAATTTTCTTAGCTATCGCCGTCTCTCATCTCCTTTTTGTGCTTTTGTGTCTTCCTTATCCTTTGTTTTAGTACCTAAGACTGTTATTGAGGCACTTTCTGATCCGGGGTGGCGACAAGCAATGGTGGATGAGATGATTGCTTTGCATTCCAATGGTACTTGGGATTTGGTTCCTTTACCCCCAGGGAAATCTCTTGTCGGCTGTCGGTGGATCTAGGCTGTTGGTGGATCTATATTGTCAAGGTGGGTCCTGATGGGCAGGTTGATCGCCTCAAGGCTCGTTTGGTTGCCAAAGGGTATATTCAGGTTTATGGCCTTGACTATGGTAGCACTTTTTCCCCTGTTGCTAAGATGTCCTCTATGCGTTTGTTTCTCTCTATAGTAGCTATGCGCCACTGGCCGTTGTATCAACTGGACATTAAGAATGCCTTCTTACATGGTGAGCTTCAGGAGGCGATTTATATGGAGCAACCTCCTGGGTTTGTTGCTCAGGGGGAGTCTGGGCAGGTTTGTAAACTCCGTCGCCCACTATATGGGTTGAAGCAGTCTCCTCGAGCCTGGTTTGGTTGTTTCAGTGCTGTCATTCAAGACTTTGGTATGACTCGTAGTGAGTCTGATCATTCAGTTTTTTATAAACACACATCACAGGGGAGGTGTATATACTTGGTTGTCTATGTGGATGATATTGTTATTACCGGTGATGATCAGGATAGTATTATTCAGTTGAAGAAACATCTTTTCCAACATTTTCAGACTAAGGACTTGGGGTTACTTAAATACTTTCTTGGCATAGAAGTTGCTCAGCCCAGTTCTGGTATTGTTATCTCTCAACAGAAGTATGTGTTAGACATTCTGGAAGAAACTGAGATGCTTGATTGTAAACCTATAGATTCTCCTATGGACCCTAATGTAAAGCTCTTACCAGGACAGGGGGGCCTCTTGTTGATCCTGGAAGATACCGCAGGCTAGTCAGAAAACTTAATTATCTCACTATCACTCGCCCAAATATTTCTTTCTCAGTCAGTGTTGTCAGTCAGTTTTTACAGTCTCCTTGTGATAGCCACTGGGATGTGGTAGTCCGGATTCTCAGGTATATTAGGTAGAGGACTATTGTACGAGGACATAGGTCATACTCAAGTAGTCAGATATTCTGATGCTGATTGGGCAGGTTCTCCTTCTGATAGACGGTCTACTTCAGGATATTGTGTTCTGGTTGGAGGTAACCTAGTATTTTGGAAAAGTAAGAAGCAGGAGGTTGTTGCTGGGTTGAGTGCCGAAGCAGAATATCGTGCTATGGCCTTGGTAACATGTGAATTTATCTGGTTAAAACAATTGCTTCAGGAGCTCAAGTTTGGGGAGATATCACAGATGAGATTAATTTGTGACAATC
The DNA here is from genome assembly GCF_014633365.1 of Diospyros lotus. Lineage (NCBI taxonomy): Eukaryota > Viridiplantae > Streptophyta > Magnoliopsida > Ericales > Ebenaceae > Diospyros > Diospyros lotus. Next base: position 42,583,122 of record NC_068341.1, on the reverse strand, counting down.
AAGCTATATTACATATTGCTTCCAATCCAGTCTTTCATGAGAGGACCAAACATATCGAGATAGATTGTCACTTCATCCGAGAGAAGATTTTATCTGGCTGTATTACCACAGATTTTGTTAATTCTAATGATCAGTTAGCAGATGTCTTCACTAAGTCTCTCAGATGTCCTCGAATTGAGTATATTTGTAGCAAGATTGGTGCATATGATATATATGCTCTAGCTTGAGGTGGAGTGTTGAGTTATATGGTTATAGTCTAGGGTTAATCCTATGATAGATCCCATGGCCCATTGTATTTGTATATATATATAGATGTATAGTCTATGAATTTAATTAAGTGGTTTTATAAATATTAAAAGCTAAGTTTATTTCCTAAGCTTCACAAGTAGTATTTATATGTGTGATCTTGTAATGTTTTGGGTTGAACATTTTTTTATCAAGAAAGTGCAGATAACATTTTACCCTAATTCTTATCTAAGCAATTCATTTGTTTAGTGGGGAATTTACTTGATTCTTATCACTCTTCCTTCTTCTATCTTAGAGTGTGGTGAATCAAAACTGGTATTTTTTTGTTTGTGGTGAATTTTCTTATCAAACAAGGGGTGCTAGTATTTCTTTTGTATTTTGGTTTTGGGAACATCATAAGCTTCGATTACTAGAAGATTCAAGGATTCATCCCATCTTCCATGTCTCTTTGCTCAAGAGATCAATGGGAGCACAGCTGGTAAACCCTATTTTACCCAAGATCAGTAAGGAAGTTGATGTTACTGCAGAGCCAAGCGTTGTATCGAACTAGAGAGTCATATACAAACAAGGAGCCCCTATCATACAAGTATTGATAAAGTGGTCCAACCTTCAATATGATAATAATACCTGGGAATATTTGCCTGATGTACTCAAGACAGTTTCCACAAGCTGCCAACCTATTGAGCATTTCTTGAGGACTAGACATTTTTCAAGCAGGGGGGAATTTGTCATGTTCTAACTGTTTGGGTGGCTTGCACGTGAGGGTAGTTATAGATGTTATGAATTGTACCTAGAGATGGCTATATGCAATTGTATTTTTTCAGTTTTGGTGGGATTTGAGGCGCGGGGACTCATTATATAAAGGCCTGATCCCCATCAGCCTAGAGGCATCTAGAGATTCAATCAAATTCAATCTGAATTTCTCCCTCATCTTTCTCTGTCTCCTTGTTTCTCTCTCTTTTCCCTCTTTGTTTCTCCCATCTCTTTACTGAATTTTCTTTGATCACACCGGGCAGTGAGAATTCGACGTTAGATCAGAGATCTGACAATGTATAATGCTCACATATTGATGTTAACTGTGAATAGTGGAAGATGTTTATGCTTATGCTTAAATCCATGTTTTATTTTCCCTTGTGATATCAGTTTGTGTTATGGGGGATGAGAACTGAGTATAGGTTTAATAGTAAAGAATGACAGGTAGAAGGTAGTAGTCAACTGGAATATGATTGCAGTAGGACAATTGATGTCCAATTGACTTTGAGAGTTTGGCTAGAGGCTAGAAGAGTCGACCGCTGGAGGGGAGTTGACTGCCAACAAGGGGCATTCAACTATAAGTTGTTTGGTTTCATAGTGGACTATGGAAGCAAAGCAAGAAAGAATACACCCTCCTAGGTGGGAATATCACACAAGGACTTGAAAGTCTCTTAAGGGAAAGTCTTGCTGAGAAGCACTCACATACACTGGTCATAGGTTGGGATGGTGCCACAATCCTTGTGATGTAGGTCAATACTTGGGAATGTTACCTCCTAGGTAGGAATATCACACAAGGACTTGAGGGTAAACATTACTTACAAAAAAGCACTTCAAGCACACGGGTCATATGCTGGGGAAGGCACTGCAAGCCTTATGACTCAAATCGATACTTGGGATGTAGCAAGCTGCAACTATGCTAGCCCCATGAGAAGCACTAGCATATCTCAACATGGGCACGAGGTGTTGTAGGTTGGCTTTGATACCACTTGTAATACCATAGATCCTTATCCAAAAATGCTAGTTGAAAATCATTCTTGGGTTCATGGGCCCGAGTAGTATACAAAGACCTCTCTAGTAAATTACCGATTTGAGATTGGGTTGTGACGTCTACTTTATTTCAAATCTAGCTCACCAAGTTAGATCTTCTTATTGGTTTTAGGAAAGGTTAACCTCCTTGTATTTCCTATTCAATCACAAATTTTACATCCTATGATTTTCTTCGTCCTCATTGCATTACTCCTTTATATTATGGTTGAAGCTTTATTACACTTTATGTGGAAAACTACTAAGAAAGAGGTGATGTTTTCTCTTTGGGCTCTTATATCTCTTTCTTAGGACAAGTATATAGATACATGTTGATGGCTCCATAAAGAAAGGCTATCTAGATGGTGTGGTGGCCATATTAAAAGCTCATTTAGTGACCAAGGGCCATACTAAGATTTGAGACTTTATTGATTAAGTAGCTGCTGTGTTTTATCAGCCGTTTTTTCTATGTGATGTCAAGAATGCCTTCTTGCTTGGCAGTCTTCACAAAGAGGTTTACACGGAGTGAGCTTTGAGGTATGAGACTGGGGAGTCTAGACTTTTTTGGAGACTAGAAATCATTATGTGGAATCAAGTAGGCTTGCCTTGGCAAGTTTAGTAATACTGTATTATAGATTTGGTCTTTAGATATGCAATGTTGATCAATCATGTCCTCTGTTGTCATTCTGTATATGGTAGTATTGGTTATTAGTGTATGTGATGGTATTGTAATTACAACTAATGTTGCTAAATGTTGAGAGTAAAAATGATAATAACCCAATAACAGTTTAATCTTTTAGATCAGATGGTGGTTAACAATTTAACATGGTATTAGAGCAGGTGAAGGTCTTGAGTTCAAACCTTACCACTAACCCAATATTTCATTAGTTGCATCTGTTTGGACCAGTTATGAAGTGAAGTCTAGCCACATGTGAGAGGTGTGTTGGGAGTAAAAATTATAATATAAAAGACAAAATCAGCCCTCTATCTAATTGCTTAAACTTTTAGGTCAGATGGTAGTTAACAATTTAACACTAAAGACATGACAAGCCAAAATTTTTTCTATGTTCACAATTTGTTACTAAGGATCTAAGACCTTCGAAGTATTTCTTGTATATTGAGATTACTTGATATTTCCTTGGTATTGCTGTTTGTTAGTGTAAGGTATTTTCTTAACAATGTTGTTCTTGTGCGACAAGCCTGTTCACACTTCTATGGATCCTAATACTGAACTTATATCAGATATACATAAAATCCAATCGACTTGCAGAAGGTGAGAATGTACAGAGAAAGATTCTGCATGCTATGGAACTAACAAAGGTCAGCTGGCTGTTTTTTCTTCCTTTCTTCTATATGTCTTTACAGTTCATTACTTAGTTACTCAGATTATTTGTGGGTGAATTTTTGAAGGATTTGTGTTTTTCAATTTGCATGCCTAAAAATTAGAATATTTCAGGTAAACATAAGACATGGAGGTTTAGCCCTTATTTTGGCTGCTCAAGAGCTTGCTCATTCATAGTGCTTGGGTTTACTACGTGTCAGACATTTCCTCTAGGGTCCTGATCCTGCAACCCTACTACGAGAAATCGTAAGGGAACTTGAACTCATTTAATTCACAACCAGATTTTTCCTCTATTAATTTCTCATTGACAACTAAATTTAGTCCATTGTTTTAATTTCTCATTTGTTTAGTTGTGCGCGGAATTTAGCCAAGTCATTAAGTAAACCCTTATTTTGGTTGCTCAAGAGCTTGCTCATTCATAGTGCTTGGGTTTACCATGTGTCAGACCTTTCCTCTAGGGTCCTGATTCCACAACCCTACTACTTGAAATCGTAAGGGAACTTGAACTCATTTAATTCACAACCAGATCTTTCCTCTATTAATTTCTCATTGACAACTAAATTTAGTCCATTGTTTTAATTTCTCATTTGTTAGTTGTGTGCGGAATTTAGACCAGTCATTCATTAAGTTAACCCAATAAGATGAACCACCTTGTCTGGCCCATTACGCAACTAAACTCAATTGCCTTGGCCCAGTGGAAACGGTTTATTAGACTGTAATAAAGTAAGGAACTTCAAGCAGTTGATGGGAAACTAGAAGAAAAAATTGGGAGCCTTGTGCACTTGGTTTTCCTTTTAAACTTGCTGTCCCAACATAGCCTGCTTCGAAATTGGAATGGAGTGTAAGTTTGAGTTCCAAACAATCTTTCAAGTGTCTAAACAGGGTTGGATTAATTTACTAAATTAGAATTTACTGATTGGTGCGAGGGATGTTGGATGAATTATACATTCCTAGGAAAATTTCAAGGTGTTGCTTATGGAAAAGTAGTGGAGGGACTAAGACAATACATGGGTCTTGTGTTTTGAGAGTAGTAGTTCAGTTTTGAAAATTTCAAAATATGAGTAAGTTGTGGTCATTTCCAAATGAAAGTATGATTAAATCATTTCTTGAACTACAGTTGTTGTTACAGTATTTTTCCATAATGTGTATTTTGAGTATCATGGTGTAATATCGTTAATCTTGTATTGATTGATCTGGGTGGTTTCTGCTTACAAAATGCTAATACAAAACAAGAAGGATACTTTAAGTTCTTTGTTTCTTTGTGTATTTTTTTACTCACTGAAACTATGATCTCGTGCCAATTCCTTCAAATGTTTCCATGTTTTTGTTATCAATTGCTTCACTTAAATCTTAAAATGCAGGGATGGAATTCTTTGGACACTGTGCTTGCAGCTGAAGGACTCTGCTTGACCCTTCAATCACTTGGGAACTTAACAGAAGCTAAAGATCTCCTTGAGAGGTATGCCAATACTCTGCTTAATTGTTGCCATGTAGTAGATGGCCATAATTTCAAGTGGAAACATGTTATTATCACTTGATTCACTTCCAGGTGTCTTGAGGCCCGGAAAACTATACTTCCTGAAGACCATATCCAGGTTTTTTAATCTTTTACTTGCACCTCCAGAAATATTCTATAAATTTATCATTTATGGAGTTCATCCACTTTTATTTGTGTTTGTTCTTGTTGCCTTTTCATGTTTTTATGCATATGATTCATTTTAACAAGTGATCAACGTCTTGATTTAGTTTGATGTCCCATGTTTGCTCCATTCTTTAAGGTGTATATTTATATGAACCATACAAGTTCCCTGATTTGTACTTCCCTTGGAGAGAGAAGCCTGCTGTAATGCAGTCTTTGAACCTTGTGGCTCTTCATCTTAGGACTCGTGCAGTGTGTTGGGATTGCTGGGGAATTTTTCATGAATTCACAAGTTAGATTTCTTGTTCTGTACTGGTGCTCAACTTGTGTGCATATGGCCATTAAAACTGTCAATCTCTGACCATTAAAACTTGTGTGCAACCTAGGCTTTTACTCTCTGTAGCTGTTGTCATTTGTTCGTATTCATGGAATGATTTATACTGTTATATTTGATACCAAATGCACAGCTACCCCTTTTTTTCCCCCCTGGAAGTAATAAAATTTGAATTCCTGGAGATAATCTTGATACACTATCTCTCTTTGTTTAATTCCCAACAATTTTGACCACTAAAAAAGTCCATCGGTATAGCTCCAATAATATCTATCATTGTACAAGCTCTGCTTATTGGTTACATACTGAAGGCTGACACTTGGTTCTCTTACTTGGTTCTGTTGTATGTGCTATGCTTTTGTCAAGAAACATATTGGTAGGCATATTGATTAAGCTAGCTTGTTTTCTCCAACAACAGGTTGCTGCCAACATGCTCTACATAGCTAGGGTGCAAATGCTCAGTTTGAACCAACAAAGGAAGTTGGATACTTCTGAAACAATTGATGAACTGAATAAAGCAAAAGATCTTTTAGGTCACTCCATAAGGTTTGTACTATACTGTCTTAGATTCTCACATTTTGTTCCTCTCTTGTACAAGCTTAAATTCAATATCTGAATTATGTGGTCCATTCAATATTTTTCTTGGATTCCACCATAGTGGGCCTTGTAAGTAGTCTCCACTACAAAGAAAGTGCATGTTCTTTGAAAAAGGTCAATGATAACAAATGTTTTTTTACATATACCCACATACTTCCTTCAGAATTTAATTTTGTTAATATTTAGTTAACAAAATTAAATTCTTCCTTGTTTTTGTTAACAAGTATCAGTTCTTCCTTGTTTTTGTTACTACTTTTACACCAAAGGAGTTAAATTCCTGAGTTCGTAATTTCCCCTGAATGAGTTGAACTTTCTAATTGAAGCTATCAATCTTGACTCTGTTTTTATCTTTCCTTGCTTACAACTGAATTTTGTGTAAAAAACTTCCAGTCTCTGGCTTCTGGCCATTTGTGTGACAAAAACTCTCATATAGATAAAGAAAAATAAATTTTCCCACTTTTGCATCTTTTATATGTAAATTTTACTCTGGATATGATCCCATTGCAAAAAAAAAAAAAAAAGATGATCAACTTAAGAAATGAAGAAAGATGTCTGCAATGATAATACTTTGAAAATTCTTCTTTCTAGCAATCAATTGCTAACTGATGCTTAGAACTCTGAATTTCTCTCTCTGTTTGGTGCTTTACAACTGAAGTTGACCTCAAAAAATTCCTGTGTTTCTGGTTCTTTTTCTGACCAAAGCTGTCACACAGTTTTACTGCTATACATTTTCCAATATGTAAATCTTTCTCCAAATGTAATGTTTTCTTTGCAAGTCAAAAGACTAACGGATCTATCTTCAAAAAGATTATGTGCACAACACAGATTTTACATTATAAACCCTGTTCCACATCTACAAGATTTTTATTTAAATGTGCTTTACAGGAGCATGAGAGTTTGAGGATTAACAATATAAGATGGCCACACTTCTTTTGGGAAGTTGGTCCTTTGGACTTGTGCGTGTGGCTGCCTCATAGATTGGAGCTTTGGAAATGCATCATACACTTATGGGCTAGCTTTTTCATAGATATCTCTCTTTTAGGTTGGGAGTGGTGTTGGGTTCACTTTTTGCTTGGTAGTCAGTGTGGCCAGATGCCATTGTGTGAACTGTTTCTTGGTTTATTTAGTGTAGCTAGGGACCAAAATGTTGTAGCCAGTGTGTATCTTCTCTCCTGTAACATAGTTTGGCCTTGCTCATGTTGACAACTTCTCTTGGATCCGTTCTTACCTCAGATACTCTTGGAAAGCTTGATTAAGTTGTGCTTAATTAGTGTTTTCTTTGTAAAAGGAACTGGGAATCGGTGGATCATTTGCTTTTACCCTGTATAGCTCATTATATTTATAGTTTTTTTTTTTAATTCTTTTGATGTGCAAGTGGGTAACCCTACCTTCCGTATTGATCTAAATCCAGTGGAGATAGGGTTGTCCAGGTCTTTTGATTTCTTTTCTGCTTGGCATGAAAGGAAATTGGTATCTTTCGAGGAGTAGAGAAGTTTGATTGGTTTTGCATCACATGGCACATTTGGAATGAAAGGAATTGAGATATTTTGAGTAGAAAGTCCTGGTTGTTGTATGTCGTGTCTTCCTTTTTCAGTGGCTTAGAGAGGGAGAGGATATTCATGTTTCCTAACCTGGCATTGACAAACTGACTTTTTAAGGCCAGTTGCCAAGAGATTTATGGATTGTATTACCCTAGATATTAGGAAAACTGCTGAGGATGCTTAATGTAGGGCATTAAAGTATCTCTTTTGAATGTCTAAGCATTAATAATCACGGTACCTCAATTAAAGTCTGATGGTAATGTATTACATTATGGATTAAACGCCTACTGAGCCACTAATCTTCAGCATGCCTTTTCCTGTGGAAGTTTTTTCTTTCTTATTCTGAGACTTTTGCTTTCATCTTTTTGTCTGTCAGCCAGCATCCATTCAGTTACTCTAAAATTTACATAGGAATCCTTTGGGTCAAACTTGTCACCTGGGTAAACTAATTTGATTTTTCATATTCTGTTATGTTAATTTGCAGATTCTGTTATCAATTTTCATCTTTATGTAAGGGTTAAGATTTCCCACCCAGTGGTAGTGGGATTAAGGTTTGTGATTTTTGTTGCCATGGTAAGTGTTAACTCTAAAAGATTAGTCAAATGCAGTTTTTTTCCATGATAGGATAGCTCAGCAGGCTTTATACAAGTCAGCAAAAGAAGAAAACAAGCTGAAACATTATAGAGTATCTAGACAAACTAGGAAGGATGAGCATGCAGCACTGGTGATACTGGTCAGTTTTCGTTTATTCAAAAATCCATATTTAAATAAACTTTATCTGCTACTTGCTTGTTTTCCATCCTTTATCTACTGCATCATGGATATCATTGATATCAACTGTTAGCAAAATTGAAACTCAAAATTGTCAAGTAAAGCTGATAAAAATGTACGTATTTCATTGATTAGTTATGTCAAGGCTTGTCATGGTGATAAATGGTGTCTATCCACTTTATCCTTGCTAGTAACACTAGTCTTGTCTAACAACTTGAGAACTTTTAGGCCTATAAACAGAAGCCTAGGTTTCAATACTCTTGAACATCAATTGAATGGGAAATTCTTGGACAACAAATTTTAAGACCTATCTCATTCAAGAACAAGAAAAAATATGTTATGGAACCTAAACACACGATTGATATCCATAAGATCAGGCCACATATATGATGCCTTTTTCCGAAGATATGTACTGTATGCATCCCTTTCCTGTTCTGTCCTGGCAATATTTGTCCTGATGGCCATAGGTAGGGTAGGCAGATTTGAAGGGGATAAAGCTGTGAAAGTTGGCCTACTTATGTGTACACGGGTGGCAGAAGCATGGGTCTTATGACATAGGATTATCTAGCACTTAACTTAGGAGTTTTGCAGCACAATTGGTCATTCTTGGCTAACATTGGCCCTATGGCATGAGGCACACCAGCTATATGAGCATAGAATACAGCCCATAGTTACCTGGTTCGTGGGATGTTGGGTATGTGGAACACAGTACAGGGATGTGGTATGCCACTTTGCTTGGAATGCTGTACGTGCAGGGTAGGCTTTTTCAGTTCGCCAATTCAGGTCATGGTACGTTTTGGTGTGCCATAGTAGAATGCCTGCAAAACATATAATATTATTATCTTTAGAATTAGAAAATATTTATGCAAAGGGAAAAATTCTTAAAAAGGAGAACTAATAAACTTAATTACCTAGGTTAAGATTGAAAAGAATGAGGACATAAAACTTGCGAGATTCATGAACAAAGTCTCGATAGTTGAGACAAAAAGTCTTGAATATCCCATCCTCTGTCTATTGCTTGCCGTCCTTGAAGAAGATTTGCCTGCCATGAGCTATTGCAGAGAGAAAGGAAGAAGAAGAGGTAACTGCTCTGATGCTCTTCTTTTAAATCAACTCTTAAGAGTTCTGGATTCGATGCTCATCTTCCTCCATTCTTTGTTTTTTTTTTTTTTTTTAATCTCCAATATTGACGAACTGGAACACATACTGTGGCCTTCCAGATTGTCAACACAGTGTTCCCAGTACGCACAAACTGGAATGCGGTTCCCAGGGGGGCAGGACAAATCTGGTGAATATGATACAACCTGTCCTATGATGCTTGCCTTGTATCACTTAATAAATTGACAATAAATCAATTGACATTTCAAACTATGGTTCAATTTAAGGCTTTCAATAAGATTTCCATAATCACCTGGCTGATTTGTTGAACAGAAACTGGTTAGGCTGCCAAGTGAGAGAAGTAGGCAGTTAGAGAATTATCTCAAGCTTTTTCCTTGCTTCTTATATCCATCTATGAATGATTCCATGCTTGTTGCTTTTGAGAAGCAAGGATGGGGATTTGGAATCTGGAACACAAGGCTAAATTAACAATATGCCAGTTGATATTTCAATCTATGGCTAAGTTGGGGGCCTTTCCAGTAGGTGGATCACCATGTATTATTTTTCTTGAAAGGAGACTGATTAAGGCTAGCCAGTGAAGAGAACTATCTCAAGCTTGAAGAATGCTTGTTTAGACTTGAGAACCTAGTCCAAAGGTGTGGATTGTTATTAGTATCACTACAGCACATCTTTACTTGTATTATCATGTGCCATTAAATATATGTATATGTAATATAAAATAAAAAATACCTATTCTTGTTAGTTGATTGAACTGGCTTGGTTCTATTTACCATGCTTCATCACAATGATTTAGATGTTGTATGTGGTTACTCAAACCTTTTATGCAGTGATGACTCTGTATTGACAGTATTGTTTATCATAACATAGAAAGGTCTGCTTTGCAATCTGTGACATCTGTAAAAAGGAAAAGAAGATATGGGATGCCAACTATCCATAATAATATAATTTATCTTTGACTAAGCATATCTTTGATAGAAGTAGAACTGATTGTTTATTTATGTGCCTACAGTTGCAATCACTTAATGCTCTTGGGCTGTTGGAGATCAACGAACAGGAATTATTGGAATCCATGGTCAGTATGACATTCTATGCAAAACTTGAGGTCCTTGTTAAAAGTAATGGGAATTGGAAACCCGTGCTCCAAGTTCTATTTTGTGTGCTGCATATATGAAATAAATTTGCATAAAGCTCATAAATTTAATTTAAAATTTCTAACTTATTTTTTCTTACCCCTTCCTTCATTAGGCAATCACATCAGGAAAAAGAGAAGAAATGATTTACAATAGAGTTGACCAGTGTAACAGTGTTACATCGGTTGTCTGATTACTTAGTAATAATTGTCCCCTGTCAACCAGGGATGACAAGTTTAAGTTTATGGATAGCTTGCCTTATTTGCAAATTATGCTCAAATCCCCTAATTCTGAAAGAACACTGGGAAGAGTCATTGGTAGAGAATTTGTTGCTGTGCATCTTTCATATAGCAGAAGCTGCTAGAGGAATTGATCCATGTACCAATCCTAAAATATATTACTTAGTAATATATTTTGAATTACTCTAGTCTAATGTTTCAAGTGTGTGAGTAATATAAGACATTCTCGTTTATCTTCAAAGAGGTTGAATTGTTAAGTCATTTTTGCTTTCTATTAGAAAGAATTATTGAGCCTATGAAAGTCATCTTTGGGCAGAATGGATGCATAACCTTTCAAACTTTCTTGTTAATGGAAGATTTGAGGCACAGATGTTTTTGAACTTAGGTGATTCCAAAAGAGATTACGATGGACTCACTACAATGATTACTAAAGCCAGAAGAGCAATCTGACATTTACTTTCCTTAAATCAACAACTATATGGACCTTCACTTTCATTTTGGAAGAAGTTATTTAATGCTTGATATCTGACAATGATACTGACGGAATCTATTATGGGAGCTTCTATTGCTGATTGTTTCTTGGCGGAACCAGGATAATAAAATGTTCCAATTGACTAAATTGTATTTATACTGCTTCAATAAAACAGGGGGAGCGATCAGCTGCTGTAGGGGCTGAGAATGCTTATGGCCAATGCATTTCTTCTTTCAAGGAGGTACGTGGCATTACATACACGTAATCTTATCAATTGAGTCCAGTTTCATACATCTTTTTTGTGAGCATCTGTAGTAAGCAACTTTGAGCCAACACTCACCCTCGCCTTATGGGTGGTGCTCCCTGCCTCCTTATTTTCTGGATTTTTTTTTTTTGGGGGGGGGGGGGGTTGTCAGCAAAGAGTGGGATCATGCATTTTCAGACTGATTAATTTTTGAATCCATATCCATAATTGAGTTGATTACAAAGTGACAAGATTAGAGAATTAATTTAATCTTCTTTTTTAGAAAAAAATTAAAAAGAAAAGACTAGTGGATGACTAATTGAAGTATATCTAGAGGATCTGATAAACTTGATAAACAAATAGAGGTACATAAGATTATAATTAGATAGGCCAGTCGTTGTTAGGAATGAAATTTTGAGGAAGATAATCATTTGTCTTATCAAGGAGTTGCTCAGAATTTAAAAGTGGTCAGACCTTGAGTTTTCATTTTTGTACAGTTTGGGGTTGGGCGGATGGCTAGTTCCCCTGAGATCAAAGCGGAGTACCTCTCTTGTCTGAAGCGTCTTTCAAGTTTGATTGGGGATGGATCAACAGACAGCATGCAGCAATCAAGAAAAGCCACTTTGCAGGAGCTGAAAGATGAAATCAAGCACATCGAAGCAGAACTTCCAAATAAAGGAGAGCATAAAAACTAATTCGGCAGCTTATTTTGGTTGCGCACACAGTTCGACAGGACAGAAGGTGCGAAATTCTTCTCCTCGAGTACCATTTGATATCTGAAACGACTACTTTTAGTGGAGGCAAGATTAAGATTACAGGTCCCAGATCTAAATGACATCTCGAAGATCTCCTGTACATAGTGAAAGATTCTTGTGTTTCTGAAGAATAAAGAGTGATTCCAGATGCCAGACTAACAGACCATGGCGGAACCACCCCGTTCTTTGTCCCCCCCCATCTGTTCTTTTGATTTTGAATCTTTTCTGATGTTTAGTCTGAAGAAACCACGAAGCAGTTCACCATTGATGAACCCTTGAAGGAAAGCGCTATACGCTTTGTGATTTCTTGAACTCTAATTATCATATTGAAGATTGTATCCAGTTTGTGTAGGCACGTCTCAATTGAGCTCACACTGCAAAGCAATACAGTCATGTGCATCGTATTAGAACAAGTTTGGTACAAAAGGGCGTGGCCACTGGCCAATGCTAGAGCTTGTTAGTAGAGTGTGGCTGGTATTGGTTAAAATATTCTTTTATATCGTGCAATTGACAGTCAGTGACATTGTGAATTGATCATGCTCTGCGTTGTGCTGTGTCACGAGACGGGGGTTCTCTGCGAGCGATGCCTAGCTTGCCAGAAGTGAATAATATTTCAAAACAAAGCATCTAGATAGAAGTATTTTTCATACATGGTTGTATATTTGTAACCTGTAGAAATTTAAAAAACCACCTTGGTTTGCGGTTGACTCTCAGCATTTGGGAGTCAAATATATGACAAATAGGGTTGTAATCGAGTCGATCCGAGTAACTTTAATAAAAAGGCGGGCTCGAGCTTGACTTGAGCTACAAATTTTGGTTTAGTGAAGAAACAGGCAAAAGCTTGACTTCAAGCTCGCCAAAAACTTTTTTTTTTTTTTAAATTAAGCTATTAAAATTTATTTCTACATAAAAAATATAAAGATAAATTATCAAAGCAAATATAATCATATTGTTCAAATAAACAAAAACTTCCTTATTACAAGCATATGGATAAATAACAAAGTACATCAAAGTTTTAAATACAATAATATAATAATAAACATGTTGAAAGCTACCTATTTATAAATGAAAACATGTACAATCTTCATCCTCAAATCAACTACCAAATCTATGGCAAAAGAATCTCCACAACATCTTTTCCTATATATCATATTATATAAGATATGTGTATAAAGACAAGCAGTAGTAAGTCTGTAAATAAATTTGTTTATGAGCTAAATCAAATTGAGTCTTGCCTTGCTCAATCTCGACTCGTTTATGAGTCAAGCTCTCAATTAGAGCTTAAGTTTAACTTGTTTATAACATGAGTAAAACACAAACGAATTCTTACTATGCCAAATGTCAAGGTATTTGAGAGCAACTTGGCTCATTTACAACCTTATCGACAAACTTTCCCTACCCAATTTCACAATGCTCTCATTGCAAGGTAACCCCTGTCTATTCCATTGCGATGGAGTGCTCGAAATGTCAATACCTCTAAGGATATGTTTGATTGCATTAATTAGAATTTAAATGAATTCTAACTTGCCTAAAAAACAAAAACCACCCCACCTCTTGAAAAATGAATTCTATGAAAAAAATCTTTAAATATTTGTACCATACACATTTTTTGATTGTTTTCATAGAAAATATTATAATAATTATACATTTTTTACAATAAATATGCGCAATCAAACATACTCTAACTTCTTGTGTTGTTTCCTACACAATCAAACACACTCTAATGTTTGTGTATTTTGACACTTTGACCTCGAGTACCTCAAGGCTCTTTTGCATTGCCACCGAGAATCTAACTCTCATATAACATCACGAGGTTGGCAAATGCCCTCGTGTGGCACCTCACTTGCCCATGCAAAGTCACCCTTATTTCTTGGCAATAAGCAAATAATACCACAAAACAAAGCATATGAATAAAAGCACACTTACATACACAATCGAATATTAATAAACTTGCAAGAATCTAAATAACACCTATGATATGCGATTGATCCTCAAAGCTAAAATGTCACGCTTGTGACACTATGTCTCTTTCTTTACATACATTTTCATTTAAGAAATTTCTCTAAAAATGGCGAGAAATTCTATTTAAGACTAGTCAAATCAAACCTAATAAAAAAGTCACTATAATTTTTTTTATTACGAAAATCGAGGTGTTATAATTTATTTCTATTTACAAATATTTGCTGAGATTCTATAATACTCTAATGTAAGTATTTAAGGGTAAATTTGTCATTTGCAAGGAAAAAATTTCCAATTCTCAACATCTACTTGGTGAGGAAGAAAATGTTATTTATACTATTTGAACTATAGAAAATAGTTCAAATGACAAAAATAGCCTCCCTTAATTTGTAAAATTACAAAATCTCATTCCTTGTTTTTCCTCTCTCTCCCCTCACCCAGCAACCCCCTGGCCACCTCTTCTTTCTTCCTTTCTCATGATTATCTCTAGCAATTGCCTATCATTGTCGTTTTGTCGTCGCCTTCACCTCATGCCCCCTTGCCTCTTGTGCGACTGTTGTTGCATTCTTTGTGGCGATTAGCGCTCGAGAGGCGAATGAAGTGATGAGTAATTGTTGGAAATGACACCATGAGAAGGGGGAAAGAGGAGAGAAGAGGCGGCCATGGGTTTCTAAGTGAGGGGAAATAAATTTGTATAGAGGATAGAGATATTTATGTGATTTTGGCATGTGTATATAGCCATTTTCTATAGCCTTGTGTGTACAAGTAGCATAATCCACGGTGAAAAAAGCTGTTTTTAATGGTGACTAAATAAAGTTACTACTAAAGACTCAATTTTAGTGGCATTCAGCTATGATTGACACTAAAAGCCATCCATCAATGCTGGACTTCTCATGGCAGCCAAGATATGCTACCACAAAACATAACTCATGGTGGACTCGGTGACGGCTCGTTTCGCCTGCCACTAAAAGTCATGGTGCTATTTGAAGGGATTTATCGCAACCGAGTCAAACGATCACACAAAAAATCAAGAAAAATAAGAGAGACACACGAGATTACCTAGGTTCACCCCAAGTTAGGGCTACGTCCTGCTAAGAGTTTTTTACTATATTTTTCGGTTACAGCAAATTCAACAACATACAATTGAACAAAAGAAGCAAAAATATATATGCCTCAAAAATGGGCTTCAGCCACTTCAATAAGTTTTTTGGTAACATTCTCGTAAGTGTGTATTCTATATTAAAACTTATATCTACTGAAATTCGACCATTAGATTATTTTGATTTTTGCGTATATGGGTCACTAAGCTAAGACTAATTTGATGGTTAATTTCGATCATCGGAATCCATCATGGATGGTGGCCGACAATGTTTTTCTAAAAATAAATTTTGAGTCTTTTGACAATAAAATTAATTTTAGATGTACAAAAGATCAATTGTTGGATCAAAGTCATTTTTGAATATATGAACTATCACGGTTGGAGAATCTTGGAATCATGGCAAGGTTGAAAATTAGTTCGGTCTATTCAATCATTTTTGGGTTTTTTTGGGGGGGTTTGTTAGTTTATTTGGTTAGTTCAGTTTTTACGAATTTTGTTCAATTTTTTTAGTTTTTGATTAGTTCAATTTTTGGATTTGTTCAATCCATTTAATTTGATTTTGTAAAATAGTTCATTTTTTTCATTATTAAATTTTGTCAAATCTATTGCACAACCTTACACTGACCTCATGATAGTAACCCAATATGGCACCTTTAATATTGACGTCCTGAAGTGCTGCCACTAAAAGGTTCATCCCTAATGGTCAATTCATTAGGTTTTGCGATCATTTGAAGAAAATATGATATTTCAGTAAAAATGCTGACAAGAAGCTTAAAAAAATGGGTGAATTGCAAAATTACACTCTTGAAGTTTAGTAAAATTATAGAAAATATCTCTCTATTAATTTGATGTTACATCGGAGTGTGAAATAATAAATTTGTCCTTACATTTTACAGAATAATTTATAATATTTTATATGTGTTAATAGAACAAAAACTTAATGTAATGCTATATGTTTGTAGTGGGTGCCCTTGTAGTTTTATAAATGTGCATGGGTACCCCCAAAGTTTCATAATATATGCATGAGTATTTCATTAAGGGTAAATTTATTCTACTATTTTCGAAGATTACCAATTGGGTACCGTCACGTGTTTATCTCAGGAAGCACCATATGTCTTCCGGATCTCCAAGATTTCCATCCCAGATTTGATTTAACCGAGAGAGATTCGATCAATTGAGATTTTCTCCAACGTCCTCTTTCAGAGGTTATCTTATCTCTTTGGAATTAACTTTACGCTATCTATAAATGGAAGTCAATTTCTACAGGTATGGACATCTGACTACTAAGTGACTTTCCATTTCGAGTATCTTCTTCTACTGACTTAAGCATCGGAGTTCTCCCGAGAGATAAAAACCCCACTCTTGCAGGTACTTGATTCAAGATAGACCTCAACGATCAGTCCAACATCATCAAGTACCTTTTTGTTTTGTAATATTTTTATATACAAAGAAAGCATGCAAAAAGCTCAGTCAATTTTTTATTATTTTTCTAAATTTCTCCTACTATTTTCTATTGAGTATTCGTACAAAACATCAAAAACATAATTGTATCAAATTTGTTACCTTTGTGTTCCTCATTGTTCGATAAAAATAAAGGTTTGAATCTCTACTCAGAGGGGGCAAGTTTTGAGGATAATGATTGTTATGTCAAAAAGCATGCCAAGTGCATGTGTTTTGGCATAATAATCATCGTACTTTTTTTAATTTAATATCATGATAAATTATATATTTAATAATGAACTAAATTATGTTATATTTAAATTAACTGTCATTAAACTAAGATGTGAATAATTTTTAATAAAGTTTTCAGAAAAACTATCCATTAGTTAGTAGTATAATTCACATAGATCTATTAGAATTATAATTAGTTAAAATTATCTATTCCAAAAAATTAGGCTGTGTTTTCTTTGTTTTTCAATTTCTAATTTTGAGTTTTGAATTTATTTTCAGTTTTTTATTTTAATAATCTATTTTAAAAAAATTAAAAACGCATTCTTTTTTTCATTTTAAAAAATTATTTTTTAAAACAAAAAATTAGAAAACATGTTCGCAACCTTAAATTTTAATTATGTATTTTAAGATGATATATATAGAATAATTGACTCATATTATGTTATGTATTTAGGGGGCAACTTACAAATGTTTTATAAATATTATACCTTATTTGCAATTTTTTCAAACTTGGGGGAGGGGCAATTTTGAAAAGTGTTATACATCTTACATCTAAAATGCATTTTTTCCAAACAAGAGGGGGCAGGCAATTTTTAAAAAATTTACAAATTTCACACCTAAAGTGTATTTTTCCAAACTCTCAAGTATACGTGGCATGGGCCAAGTGGGCCGCTCACATTGAATTCTCGGACCCGATAAAAGAGACATATATCAACTTCTCTTTCAATATATCAATTATTGCAGCACTGCCCCACGAAATGGTCAGTTGGTTCTAATATTCACAACCCTTAACTGCACCAAAATTTTATCATCAGAGGTGATGAAACATTAAAAGAAAATAAACATAGTGAAAATAGTTCGTAAATATAAAATGGTTCCTCTTAATATTTATTTAATCATTGAATAATATTATTATTTACTAAAATAACAACTAATATAAAAATTAATATTGTCAATATTGCATTATTAGTGATAAGTGGTACCTTCCATATTGCCAAGTGTACCTTATTAACAAGCAATAGAAAGATGACACTGTCTTCTCATTCAGTTTAGATCAAAAGTGTAAACTTGGAAAATTTCCCAAATCTTGATATCAGAGAACCTGATCGACTTTTATAGGCATAATTCAAGATAACCGACTCGAAAGCCTTGGAGATAATTTTAGCCCGATGGATTCATTGCCAACTCAAAATAAAAAAAAAAAAACTCAAAAGTTTTTGAGATAATCTCGACCCGACAAATTCATAATTAGCTCGAGATATCAAAGCCTGAGATCTTTAGAGATAACTTCGAAAATTTTAATTTACTTTACTTGTATAAAGACTAAGACTAGCTCCTAGAACACATCTCAAATGGTTGAGTCACGATAAGGTAGGATTCGCACTAGTAGATCGTAAGTTTGATTTCTTACCCTGACTCTATCTGTGATTTGCTTCTTCTGCCAAAATCGAGGGCACGAGCGGTTAAGAACTGCACAAATACACTAATCCCAAGACTAAGACCCACACAGGCAAACTAATAGACTCTCAATGTTCATTATGCATTTATTATTCATTTTTTCTACTAATTTGAACGTAGAAAATTATAATGAGAGAATTAGTCATCAATAATCGGTCCCAAACCGTCACCAGTTAGGTTCGTATGCGACGTTTCTACAGGAAAATTTGTATGGATGTGGTAGAAACAAACGCGGAGCATTGTACTCCCACAAGTCTCAAAGCTGGATACCCTATATATATATATATATATATATATATATGATCTATCTTTATTTGACACTTAGAGCTTGGAAACCATGGAGAGAAGACAGGGTAGAGGAAGCATAGACGAGTTAGCCATGGTTAAAGCAGCTGCCTGGTCATGGTACCAGCGCGGATCCGGGTCTGGCCGGGAAAGGCCGGAGAGAGAATACTGCTCCTTCTCGAGGACTCGTCGATGCCCTAGACCTTCTAGATACAAGTTGGAAGCCATGAACTACGACTACTCATCGGCGGCTAGCCCTAGCCGGAGCGAGGTTCGTTCTAATTCCCATCTGTTGGATGCGTACGAGATTGAGAGAATTTCAAGGCAGCTGGACAGTTACAAGGAGGGTCGAAACTTGGAAGAAAATAATGGGTTTCTTGGCTACGGTGAACCAAGAGCAAGTGACGTGAAGACGAAGACGGAGAAGAAGCAAAGGAGCAAGAGAAAATCAGGGTTTTGGAAAGGGCATGCAGTTGCGGTTTGTGGGTCAAGGATTAATGATGTGGTGGAGATCAGAAGAGATCTCAGCGCCGGCCGGCCGCCGGAGAAGCACGTGGGGGTGGTTTGCGTGGCCAACTGCAGGCCTCGAACGGTCATCCACCGCCATGGGTTGTGAATATATATATATATATATATACACATGCCGTTTACTTTTTAGTTATTATACATGCCGTATATATGTATGTGAAATGAAAATTGATTCAAAATTAAAGGTGATTTTTGCGGTTAGAATTTTGGATTATGGAGTGGAGAATTGGAAATTTTAGGAGCCTACCACAGTTAGGGGTGAGCATTGTCCAAATGGATTTAATTTTTTCTTAAAAACCTAATTATT
Organism: Diospyros lotus; assembly: GCF_014633365.1. NCBI lineage: Eukaryota > Viridiplantae > Streptophyta > Magnoliopsida > Ericales > Ebenaceae > Diospyros > Diospyros lotus. The sequence continues at coordinate 42,563,613 of NC_068341.1, read as the reverse complement.
CTCAAATAGATGGTCAAATCACAAAAATTGAAAAAATCAAATCGATTAGAAAACAAAAAAATTAAAATTTTAATAAAAATGATGCCATTTTTGACATTTCAATTATTTTGATCTTTTTTTCAATACGAAACTCGAACTGAATCAAAATAATTGAAACACTCAAATTTAAAAACTAAATATAATCGAAATATAGAATGAACAAACTAAACCACCAATTTTGACTACTTCGGTTCAGTTATTTTGATTTAATCAAAATGTTATCCATCCGTGATCACCTTACATATGAAAAGTAAATAGATATTCTCAGGGCATAGGTCAAACAATCGGACAAGCGATATGTTGGTTTTAGTTCGGTGGGTCGCGAGTTTAATTTTTGCCTTGCACAGTGAGATGAAATCTCACACTTGTGATTATCTCACTTGACGTAATCGAGGGCACGAGTATCAGAAACCACATAAAAACGATCATCCCAAATAAATAAATACAAAATTTATAGTGTAAATCTATGTTGCACGGAATTACCTCATAGGTGACGTTTTTCCATTTTCGAAACATTTCGGAAATGTTTCTTATTCTTGTTTCGGACCCTATTTATGTCTATTTTTTAAAAAAAACGTCCGTTTCCACGTTTTCGTTTTCGATTTCGTGCAACATAGGTGTAAATCAATCATATTCTTGATACGAAGGCCTAATGAACCCACCAAAAATATATGACTAAATTAGTGCGATTAATAATTAGTTAAGAGCCAAAAATCTAATTGGAAATATCATATAGATTATTCAGTAACTAATGTATCATCAATATGGGAACAATTCATTCAGGTACAAAACTACCAGAAGTGTTATTTTAACACTCAATTCCAATACTTAAAAGTAGTATTCTACATTGTCATATTGTACGAATGTTACTTTAAATGTCAAAATTGAGCTTTCGAATAGTATTTACATACAATTATTTTGATTGCTCTTGGTACTCTAATGCTTGTATGTATTTTATAAATTAGAAATGTTATTTAAATATTTAATTGTGACATTTTAACTAATATTTGTATATTAATATATTATATATTTACATTAATAATATGATACATCAATATATGAATGTCACAAAAATTATCTTAACTAACTATTTAAATTACATTTTCATTAAGAACTAGCCTAAAAGGAATGATGTAGTTTATTATGATAATGATGACATATATATCACCTTTCTTATTATACGTGATTATTTATTGTTTTATATATATAATATATTTTTTCCAATTATATAAAACATTATTGATATTACTTAAAATATCGATGCCTTGCATCCTATATCATTCTCCTAAAACAGACCATAATTATGGGCTCGATTTAGGTGGGCTTGATCAAGCTGGTGGGCATGCTCTTAGTGGGCTTGATGTGAAAGTATTGGTCTTTTTAATAAAAAATAGCCCAAATTTTGTACTTGTTCTGTAGGAGCAGTTAAATTAAATAATTTATTTAACATGCTTGTGGCAGGTGACAAGTTATTCATGAGGACAATGCCACTGGTTTTGACGTCAATATCAAATAATCTTTATATTACATATAAAAATCATATTGTATAACGCACAATTCTTACACACAGAACGATTGGAGAGTTCATGGGAGCATCACAGTAATACAGATTAAAAGAATTCAAAGTGTGATTTAGATACAGAAAGAATTTTTATCGCAAGAAATCATGGCTGTAGAAACTTAGGCATTGCCAAATGAATCGATGATGTGCAGATTGTGCTTGATTTTGTTCATTTAGGAGAGGCTGCATTCGGGAGGAAGGCCCTGAGGAAACCTCTTGGCGTCGGCGCAGTAATTGTATATCATGTAGTTCTTCTGCACCCATCTCAGCTTTTCCTGGCTTGTGGAGTCCAGCTCCTGGGAGAGCCATGAACTAGTCGAACCACCGGAGCTGCTGCACGAGGATACTCCAGAAGACCAGACGCAAGCATCATCCGCTTTGAAGTTCCTGTAGGAAGCCGTGAAGGGAGCTTGGGTCCAGTCGGTCTTCACCAGCCCGCCCCTGGTGGCCCAGTCATCGGCGTTCCAGAGGCTGGAGTATATCCTCATCGGCTGGTTCTTTGGGTACGCAACGCCCACTGACTCTGCGTTCTTGAACTCTCTGATGGGCGTGCCGTCCACCGAGAATCTGAAATCAGAGGCAGACAAAACAAGAGCTGATTGAGAATAATGTGATTGGTTGATTAATTGTAGGGCGAGTAATCCCGATTGTTTGTTAGGGCAGGGCACTCACATGATGCGCTGGGGATTCCATAGGATGGAGTAGGTGCGGAAATCGGCGGTTGGGTCGAACCACAAGTAGAATTGCTGCTCTCTGTTTCCCTTGCCTTGGCTGAACACGTTGGTGTGGAGAATGTAGGGGTCTCCGCTCAAATTTCCCAAGAATTCGAAGTCTATCTCGTCGTGGGTTGATCCTTGCGACGACAGCTGCACCAATCCCCAAATGAAAATTCAGTACCAGAATTTAAGGAAATTAATGAATGCAAGGCGGGTTTATATATATATATATATATATGGAAGATACGGAGAAGGTGAGACGTACATAGTAGGCAGTGACGGTGCCGGCAGAGTTTCCGGGCACAAGCTTGAGCTGCATGTGGATGTTGCCGAAGAGATACTGGTTCTTGGACTGGAAGCCGGAGCCAGAGGCTTTGTCGAGCGAGAGAGTGAGGAGCTGGCCGTTGTCGAGGATCCTGGCGCGGCCGTCGCCCCAAGTGATGTCGACGTCTTGGTTGAGGTCGGCGGAAGAGGAGGTAGCCATGAAGAGTAAGCTACAGAGAAGAGAGGAGAACACTAGTAGCCTTGATGAAGCCGCCATTAATGAATGCTGGAACGGAGCTGTGTCTTCTGGATGCAATGGAAGAGAGAGGAGAAGTTAAAAGGTGAATTGAGGGGAGGTGTTTTGTTGAATGGTTGGGGTAGCATTTTATAGATGGTTTGGTTGGAAGAGGGAGGCAGGCGAAGGTGCATAGAAAGGAATGCGTGACAGAATCCGTGTACGCGTGGGGCTGCTGGTTTTGGTGAGTAATAATAAAAGAAAAGAAACAGCTGTTTGTCATATAAACATACCATAATTATAATAAAAATGGAGCCAGCGGTTCTCATATTTTAAGCGTAAAGGCATGAGCCACGCCATGCCCATCAGTATCACCACCCTGCTTTTTGTATTAGAAGTCCACCCCTTAGATTTTAACTCATTAACTATCTAATTTTGTAACAATTAGATCACATCATATAATATGATGACTATTATATGATTGGATGAAGAGGTATTTAATTAGGGAAATTCTATCTATAAAATTGCTCTTTACAATCCACACCTCACCAAACCCTTTAATAATTATAAAATACTTATTTTACCCTTCACCACAGTCCACTCTCTCCTCCGATCACCCTTGATCGTCGATCATCACTTCACGTCTCTCTTTTTCTTTCGCACCATACACACACACACACATATATATATATATATACGTTATTGCTAGGTCGGCCATGACCGACCCACACACATAGATATATATATATACACACACAAAAACACACCTATATATATACACAAACGAAAGGTTCTATGGCCGCGGCCATGGAACCCAACAATAGCAATCAGGGAACGCTGGGTTCCCCGATTGCCATCAGTTAGGGAACCCAACATTCCCCAATTGCTGTTGCTGGGTTTCATGGCCACAATCATGGAAACTTTCATGTGTGTATATATATCTTTGTGTGTGCGGGTTGGCCAACAATGACGTGTATATATATATATGTATGTGTTTATGTGTGTATATGGTATTGGAGAGAAAGAGATATGCGAGATAATGGCCAACGATTAAGGGTGATCAGATGAGAAAGTGGGTTGTGGGGGTAAAATAGATATTTTAAAATTATTAGAGGATTTGGTGAGAGTGTGTGTAACGCCTCCTCACCTCAAATAGTGCAGTAGGTTTACACCTAGTTGACCAAGAGGCGTTAGGAAACCCTAGTAGCGAAAACAATGGATCGAATCTGCCGAGATATTTGTAGGGTTCTCATGCAAGCTAAATATGCACAAACCTTCTAATAAAATAACATGTAAGTCTAGCATAACAAAAAATGTACAAATCTCCAAATAGTTACAACACTTTCGAATAGAATTACATAAAATGATAAAATAATGTTTAAACGTCCACTGATTCTTTCCCGTGTGCCTCGCTTGCTTTCTTAGTCCCTGGCACACCAAACATACCTGGAACGCGGAACGTTCCAAGGGCATCAACCCAAATCAGATTACAAGAATCCAAGTGAGATGTTCTCAAGAAATGAATAGCTCATGTATGAAAATACAAGTATGCAAGAAATAAAACCCCATTTGTGGAAGCCATGTCAGGGTGTTGCAATCACCCCCGCGCACGCCATGCTCACCTCAAACACGCATATGTGACTCCACGAGTCACTCATGGCGGCCACTAACTTGCCACAAACAACCACATGCCATGAAGTGATGAAATAAGTGAAATTCCATGCCAAACAAAGGAAGTAAGTGATCATGTCCACATGTAACACAAATGAATCAAATGATGATCAATATGAAGCGCAAAAGATGTAGAGAACCACTCACACTTGTTGTATTTCTTGCTGGACCACCGTTTTTACGAAATTAATCCCTTTTAAGATGCAGTTACATACAGTTTGGGTCACCAAACTAAAATATTTTTACATAGGATTGTAGGAAATCATTTAAGGAGCAAACTATAAAAATTTCAGAGCAAAAGGCCCTGCCACGCACCCTCACGCGCCCCAAGAAGGGTGGCCACACACCCTCACGTGCAGCTGCGGCATGCGCGTGTGTCTCATGCGTTGAGCCCCTGGTTCTCATGAAATCTGTTTTTGATGTTTAAAACGGCCATAACTCCTTCATTTTAACTCCGATTTGACTTCTGTTTGAACCTACGGACTCGCCTTTCAGTGTACTACGATCATACGAAAAGAAAAGTGGCTTACCTCTTTGGTTTCTTCTCCGTTTTTGGTGTTTTCTCAAGCTGGTCTTCCTGTTTTGGCTTCTTTTCCTTCCTTTCTTTGGATTATTCTCTCCCTTGCTTTTCTCTTCTACTTTTTCTCTACGTGGTCCACATCTCCAACCCTTTTATAGTCCATTTACCTCCAAGCTCAAGATTGCACTTATCCTCTTTGGTTTGCTATTTTCTTCCCTAGCCATAATTGCTATCTTTGAAAACTTACCATTTGATTTTATCTTCTCTTGAAAGCTTTTACTCTTACAATCTAATTCCTCCATTTGCCCCTTTCGTGACTTTCTAAACAACCCATCTTATCTTCATCTTTTAGAGGGCCAATAGGATTCTTCCAAATCTTCTTATTTTGAATTTAAGGTATGAGTAATTATGGTTATCTTAACTTTAAGACTTTTGAGTTAAATCCTCCAATACAATTTCACCAACTCAAGACTTCTCTAACAAGCTTTTATCGTGACAATAAATTCTCCAATACAATTTCACCAACTCAAGGCTTCTCAAACAAGCCTTTATCATGACAATTATTTGGAAAAATTATCCTTTATTTTGCATTTAAGTCCCTAAAACCATTTTCACTTACATGCAAATTCAAAACTTTTATTAAATCACACTTTATTACATCATTCATCCTTTACATTATATCCAACCTCTACATTAGATTTTTGGGGTATTAGAGTGTGGGCTATAAAGAACAATTTCATGGGTAACGAATAGAATTTTTCATTTAATTATTGTAAATACATAATAGGTAAAAATCTAAATTGGGAGTGTTATTATGTAACTAAAATGGTACAGTTTAGAGACATTTTTTATGCTTTTTGCTTTTGTAATATTTCATTCTAGAAGGCCTCTCATCATCATCATCTAAAATAACCATTCAACTTATGGAGCTGGCCAACAACAAACAATACATGCTAACTTTTGTTTTAAAAATAATAATTCCACAATAATAAATATATTTTATTTTTAGATTTACTATATATATCTTATTTTTAGAATCTAAATAATTTTATTAGTTGATTAAATTATTTAAAATATGATATATTTATTATATTGTTTAGATGTTAAAACAAAAATAAAATAAATACAATATTAGAAGTTATAACTCATTACGATATCATCAGTGATATGTCGTATTGATAGACAAATAAAATAATGCCATATGATCTTTTTAATTTTTTTAATTAAGGAAGAGGCGTCGTCATCAATCATAACTCCTAACATTATTCTTATTTAAAAATAATATGTATTTATTATTATTTAACAATTATTCTATGGTAGTTAACTTTAGTCATGTATGCTATTTGTATGTTATTTTGACATCCAAAAAATAATAAATATTTTTAAGTAATTAATAATATTTTTTTATAAAATTATTAATTACTTTTTAAAAATTATAATTATTTTAAAAATTAAAAGTGTTTGTAAAAATAAAATGTCGGCGTAAGTGGGCACCGACCCAGCTGGGGAAGGGCTTGTGGCGGCCATGGGAAAGCCAGCCTGAGTGCAGCTTCCAACCTCCTCGGTCTTGTCGTCTGCTTTTGCGTCATGGCATTGGCATAGCAGCCAGTGGCAGGTGAATTCCAGTCTAATGGAGCCAGCTGTTTGTGCAACTACTACTACGCGCCTCCTCTCTCTCTTTCTCTTACCAAATCTAATAACACCCAGCCCCACGCCACCCCATAACCCATCATTTCCTCTCTCTCTCAGTCTCTCGCTCGCCTTCTTACGCACCTTCCTTACTTTGTATCACACCGCCCTATGCATATATGTATGTATATATAAACCCTACCATAGAGCTCATCGCCATCACATCCACCAACACAGACTTCAGTTCGACCATTCATTCATTAATGGCCGCCTCTTCTTATTCTTATTCTTATTCTTCTTCTTCTTCGAGAGTTCAACCCATGTTGCTAGTGTTCTCCTCGCTTCTGGGTAGTAGCTTACTCTTCATGGCTGCCTCCTCCTCCGCCGACCTCCACCAAGACGTCGACATCACTTGGGGAGACGGCCGCGCCAGGATCCTTGACAACGGCCAGCTCCTCACTCTCTCGCTCGACAAAGCCTCTGGCTCCGGCTTCCAGTCCAAGAACCAATATCTCTTCGGCAACATCCACATGCAGCTCAAGCTTGTCCCCGGGAACTCCGCCGGCACCGTCACTGCCTACTATGTACGTCTCACCTTCTCCGTATCTTATATATATATATATATAAACCCGCCTTGCATTCATTAATTTCCTTTTAAGTTCTGGTACTGAATTTTCATTTGGGGATTGGTGCAGCTGTCGTCGCAAGGATCAACCCACGACGAGATAGACTTCGAATTCTTGGGAAATTTGAGCGGAGACCCCTACATTCTCCACACCAACGTGTTCAGCCAAGGCAAGGGAAACAGAGAGCAGCAATTCTACTTGTGGTTCGACCCAACCGCCGATTTCCACACCTACTCCATCCTCTGGAATCCCCAGCGCATCATGTGAGTGCCCTGCCCTAACAAACAATCGGGATTACTCGCCCTACAGTTAATCGACCAATCACATTATTCTCAATCAACTCTTGTTTTTGTCTGTCTCTGATTTCAGATTCTCGGTGGACGGCACGCCCATCAGAGAGTTCAAGAACGCGGAGTCGGTGGGCGTAGCGTACCCAAAGAACCAGCCGATGAGGATATACTCCAGCCTCTGGAACGCCGATGACTGGGCCACCAGGGGCGGGCTGGTGAAGACCGACTGGACCCAAGCTCCCTTCACAGCTTCCTACAGGAACTTCAAAGCGGATGAGGCTTGCGTGTGGTCTTCTGGATCATCCTCGTGCGGCAGCTCCAGTGGTTCGACTAGTTCATGGCTCTCCCAGGAGCTGGACTCCACAAGCCAGGAGAGGCTGAGATGGGTGCAGAAGAACTACATGATCTACAATTACTGCGCCGACGCCAAGAGGTTCCCTCAGGGCCTTCCTCCCGAATGCAGCCTCTCCTAATTGGACAAAAATCAAACGCAATCCGCAGATCATCAATTAATTCATTTGCCATAGCAGCCTACTACAGCCATGGTTTCTTGCGATAATGATTCTTTTGTATTTAAATCACGGAGGGGATGTTTTCATTCTCTATGATCGATGTTTCTTTCTTGAAATCAAATAATAAAGTAAAATAATAATATTCCTAAGTCAAGATTACATTTTGAAATCGATTCAATACATATACATATATAACTTCTTGTTTGTACCCATTGCTACAATCAATCTAGTTATAGATTTGAAGTTAAAAATCATCATTGATACACTGAACATACTCATCTCCTTGCGTTTCAAGTACAAACTGACATATCCTTTGGTAAGAGAACAAATGCCATTCTACAATGTAGGAAAAGGCCTTTGATTCTTCATCAACAACGTTTGAGAATTGAGACGTTCTCTATTGCTTCCTGTTTGTGCTTTCATTATATCTACCTTAAGATGGTTCTCCAGGAGAACTTTCTCTCGGAGGAACTCTTTCAGGAGAACTGCTTCTCCGGGGATCAGTACCTTCTTTGGGAGAACTCTCGGCCCCGCAGAAGGAGGGCTACAACACACTCTTCTTGAATTAAGTCATTAATTTTTGGGACGAGCAAAGGCTCGACTACTTCAAACACTTGCATTCAAAACAGAAATATGTAAAGAACATTCATAAACGGAAACACACACGTATACAAAAATGAAATCAGTAAAAAAAAAATATAAATGACACATAACAATTTTATCGTGGTTCACCTTTTAAATAGGGTTACATCCACGTTGAACTCTGACAATGAGAGGTCATTATACTAATAAAAAAAACTCGATTAAGAGCCTCTATATTTATCACACTTATTTACTGTACACTCAATAGTTCATTAACAAAAATACCCCATAACCACACAAAATAAAGATAAGAGACAAAACCCTAAGAACTAGCTAGAGAGAAAACGAAAACATGTACAAAAGAGAACGAAAAATAAAGCAGACAGACTAAAACCCTAATAAGATAATTGGTTGTGCTGCAGAAATTCAATAGAATATAAATAGATAGAAGTACTGGTTGAGATGAAATTTAAGGATCAGATCAACGATCTCAAATGACAAAGGAGGAATCAAACAAGCCACGAAATAACAAAGGGGGTTGTTGTTTGGCCTTCCGAACTCATGGGCTCCAAAACGATAACATTTTAGAGCAACCAATGAGCGGTTGCCAGATGACCCTCCATCCTCTTATCAAAATAATAGTGTTTTAAGGAGTTAATGCTACACCATACTCAACATCAATCATATAGAGAATATAGTCGAGTGGCAAAGGGACAGGTTGAAAGCTTTTCTGGAGGCTCTCAGTGTGGGTTCGATTCCTAAGGAAAACATAATGTTTCTTTCTAGGGGAGGATCTTGAGAGTGACATTAGTAATGTCAAGACTTACTACGCTGAGATAGTTGTAGACGATACAAGTTTTTTTAAGCGAATGCCATATTATGCCTTAAGGCATTACAGTGAATATTTGAGGTGCACTTTTTACATTCTACTTAATGGGTCTATATCTAATTAAACACTTAAAATTTAATAATTTTTTGTCATCTTACTATTAATTATATCCAAAATTTAAAAATTAGATTAGAAATCAAACCAAGAAAAGAAGAAGATGGAGCCTATTATGGGAATAAAGTGAGAAATACAATGTTCTCATGGTGCAGTAGATTGCTATCATTTGACGGTTGACTCCACTATGTTACAATTATTAAATTTGGATGATTTAATAAGTCAACACAATCGGTTCTTACTCATTTCTTAATTAATAAGTTTTTTTGTTCTTACTCTGTTCTCACAACTGTTCTTACTTTACAAGCCGAGCTCTGCCATATTTTTGGAGGCTTCCAACTAATGACTCTTCTTTACTCTGTTGATTTGAATCACTTATATGGTGATTTGAGTTATAAATATATTTATAAATTTAAAGTAATTATTTTGATAAATATTCTTAGATTGTCAACACAACTGTTAAATTTGAATAACTTAATAAGTCAACATAATCCTCCGAAAAATTTATGAATTGATGGTTTCTTCTAATATCCGTTGTTTACTCCATTATTTTGAGCCACTTTTTAACTAGAGATTAAGATCATGAATACCAATACTATTGTAAAATAATGACTTGAGCTAGATTATCCTTAGTGAAGTATTTTCTAAAAGGATTTAGAAAGTGATGCCGATGAATATTTTTTCTTTTATGGTTGCACATACATTTATTTGTGTTGTATATTTTTATTAGTTGTTTAGATTTTTTAGTTTAGTCTTTTATTGTGAGCTTCAAGATGTGTCATAACTTAAAATTGGAGTCGTTTTTTAGTTTTTTTCAATGAAATTCTTATTTATAGCCAAAAAAAAAATGTAAATAAATTTTTATAAACTAAAGAAGTATATAGTAACTAAAATTGTGCTTAAAATAAAAATAAAATAAAATCTACCGCGTATATAATAGTTTAAGAAAATTCAAAATCCAAGACAAATACAAACTTAAAAGGCAAATAATAAATAATGAATAGAATACCCTTGAATAGTCATAACATGGCTTTGGTGGTTAACTTATTGTTAATTATATCAATGAAACTTTGGTTTACCGATAAAAATTAAGGCTCTAAAAATTTAGAAATTTTGGCTTCACTTCAAAGAAAGAGAGGGGAGTTTGGTGCCTTTTTGAAGCTTTGGTTTGTTGTCGTATGGTATACATCATTCCATTTGTTAAGAAAGACCAAATCAGATGGTGAAGAAATAACAAGAACACACGTAGCTGCATGCTTTCTCTCTGTTTTGAATAGAAAATGTAATAAAATGTTCTTGTACAATAGGAGCTCAACAAAAATTACAATGATAAAGAATAAATCAAATGAATATTTGTGGCAGTTAGATGCAAAAGAATATCACGGATTGATGCATGAATTGCGCTTGATTTTGTTCAATTAGGAGAGGCTGCATTCGGGAGGAGGGCCCTGCGGAAACCTCTTGGCGTCGGCGCAGTAATTGTAGATCATGTACTTCTTCTGCACCCATCTCAGCCTCTCCTGGCTTGTGGAGTCCAGCTCCTGGGAGAGCCATGAACTAGTCGAGCCACTGGAGCTGCCGCACGACGATGCTCCAGAAGACCAGACGCAAGCATCATCCGCTTTGAAGTTCCTGTAGGAAGCCGTGAAGGGAGCTTGGGTCCAGTCGGTCTTCACGAGCCCGCCCCTGGTGGCCCAGTCATCGGCGTTCCAGAGGCTGGAGTATATCCTCATCGGCTGGTTCTTTGGGTACGCAACGCCCACGGACTCTGCGTTCTTGAACTCTCTGATGGGCGTGCCGTCCACCGAGAATCTGAAATCAGAGACAGACAAAACAAGGGCTGATTGAGAATAATGTGATAGGTTGATTAATGGTAGGGCGAGTAATCCCGATTGTTTGTTAGGGCACTCACATGATGCGCTGGGGATTCCAGAGGATGGAGTAGGTGTGGAAATCGGCGGTGGGGTCGAACCACAAGTAGAATTGCTGCTCTCGGTTTCCCTTGCCTTGGCTGAACACATTGGTGTGGAGAATGTAGGGGTCTCCGCTCAAATTTCCCAAGAATTCGAAGTCTATCTCGTCGTGGGTTGTTCCCTGCGACGACAGCTGCACCAACCCAGAAATGAAAATTCAGTACCAGAACTTGAAGGAAATTAATGAATGCAAGGCGGGTTTATACATATATATATACGGAAGATACGGAGAAGGTGAGACGTACATAGTAGGCAGTGACTGTGCCGGCGGAGTTTCCGGGGACAAGCTTGAGCTGCATGTGGATGTTGCCGAAGAGATACTGGTTCTTGGACTGGAAGCCGGAGCCAGAGGCTTTGTCGAGCGAGAGAGTGAGGAGCTGGCCGTTGTCGAGGATCCTGGCGCGGCCGTCGCCCCAAGTGATGTCGACGTCTTGGTGGAGGTCGGCGGCGGAGGAGACAGCCATGAAGAGTAAGCTACTAGCCAGAAGCGAGAAGATCATGAAAACAGGAGAAGCCGTTGGAAACGAAGCAGAAGAAGAAGAAGAAGCCATGTTGCCAAGGATGAAAAGATGGAGAAAGAAAAGCCTTGTTTTTGTCTGTGGGGATGGTAGAAGGAGGCGTCTGGAGGCATTTATATATACAGAAGGAGAAGGGAAATGGCGAGAGGGTTGGGTTGGGTTGGGGGAAGGTGAGAGGAAGAAGCAGAGAAATAGCAGAATGCTCTGTTTACGTGCGTGCAGATAACAGAAGGGAGGGAGAGTAGCTGTAAACCAGCTGGCTGGCTGACCCATTATCTGTAACAAACAAACAAGAAAAAGGAAAAAGCGTTTCCAAATTCCCAACAGCATTAATTATTAGAGTAAATAAATAAATAGGAACAATGATTCTTGCTCCCGCGTTTGGCTCTTGCTTTTTTTCACACCCGTCTAGTCTGCCAAATGGATCGAAGTGGGTAAGCCATGGACGCGGTTTTAATTTGATGAAGCTGTGAATGTGGTGGGGTGGGGAGGAAAAGGAGATCCGTGTTGAGCTGTCATGTCACTGCCGGCTCATCGTCAAGCTGCTGCTTCCCACTACTAGTGGAGGGTGGCATGCACATTTCCAGTTGGTTCCATTTTTATTAAATTTGCTAATTCCGTACCCAACTCAGAGGCTACAAATCTCTCTTAAAGTTTTTGAAAGCGACGTGTATATTATAATATTTAAATTAATATTATTTAAATTGATATGATGTCAAGGCTAGGTGGTAAACCACGCCAAAAGTTACAAAATTTTGATGTACTTTTTAATTTGATTATTAAATTTTAATTTCTTATAAAGTGATAATAAAATTTTAAAATATTTTATAATGTGGTCATTAAAGTGATTTTTTGATAGTTCTTAACCGAAATTACTGACGTGACGGTGATGTGGCCATTGCCACATCAGTAATTTTGACGAGAAATTGTCAAAAAATCACTTTAGTGATTATATTGCAAAACATTTTAAATGTTTGTGATCACTTTGTAAAGAATTAAAATTTAGTGATTAAATTGTAAAAGACACTAAAATTTTGTGACCTTTGATGTGATATATCCCAAGGCTAACCCAAATATTTGAATTTACCTCAATCTAGACCCGAATCTATATTTCTCTAAAATTAATCAATGAATTAAGAGATGATTATCTACGTGAAACAATCGTGACCATCTTTCCCTTCACAATATATTTACGTAAGAACATAAATTTTAAAAAATATGTATGTTATTTATTTCATATAATTACTTTACATCAAATTAATTTGATTGTTAGAGAATATGTTGGCGTATAAATTTGAAGTTGAGATCAATTAGGAGAATAATTCAATTTTAAATAAACTTTTGAATAACCATCATTAGTTAGATTGTTCCTTTTCATACCTTTTCTTATTGAACCAAAAGATACAAGAATTTATTAGCTTAGGACATGATCAAATCTCCATTCCATTTAAAGTTAAATATAATAGATTATATAAATGTATATAATGTGTAAAAAAGCTCATTAAAAATAACAATTGTTAGGCAACCAGAGAGAGTTGATTTCGGTATCTCAAATGAGTTTAGTTGAACTTGGATAAAAGAAGGGTCAAATTTGATAACATAAACCCACAACTTATGAAGTTTAATAAACAAAATTTAATAAAGTCTAAACTCTAAACCTAAACAACAAATTATTTAAAGGGTGTTTGGGATAGAGGTTTAACTGGTTATAAGCTGTCGACGAATTTTAAATGATATATAATTTATTTAATTATATGTTTGTTAAAAATTAAAAATTCAAATGCTATTTTAACAACGTTTTAGAAAAACACTCCACCTCAACTTTTCTCAAAACATTGTTATCAACTTATTTCGTTAATCAAATGTTTTACAATTTTCCCTTTCTAAAAGTCTAATATTTTTCACTCCTTGTTTTTAAATATTACCACTTCCATTGCCTCTTCCCTCCATCTCCTTCTAGTCGCCACTTCCATCAACCCCATCTCAATCGTTGCCTCCAGCCCCATTATTATCTTCGTTGCCTCCATTTTCTCTTTCATCACCTCGAGCATTCATTGCAGCACTTTTTATCGCCATTGCCTCCATACACTACCATTCTCTATGTGTGTGTATAATATATTTTAATATCATAACATATATATTTAGTATTTTTATGAATTAAATTTAAATTTAAATAAAAAAAAATATATTAATATATTTTTTAATAATTATATATAATTTATGAACATATAATGGTAAAAATTATATCAGTTAAATATTAATTTAAAATTTATTTTTTATTAAAAATAATATTTTTTTATAAATTTTATTTATATTATTTAATAATATATCTATTCTAGTCCTTTTATTAAATTTTGATAATTTATTAATTTTTTTAAAATTAAATATATAATTATATAAATGATAATTTAAAATATATTTATTTAAACTTATTATTAACTTAAATATTAGTTCATTTTTAAAATTTTACACAGTAACAAGAAAGGTTTAAAAGTGATCTTAAAAAAAAAGGATAAGCCAACCAAGCCCTTCCCCCCCCCCCCCCCTAATGTCAATTTCTGTCCTCGTACTCAAAAGGCTGCTTAGATTTCTGTTCATTTATTTCATGGTACAGATAAAGTTGGGCCCACCATGTACCAACATTAATTTGGACCTTCCAAGCACATCTCGGTTTTTCCTATGGGGTACTCACTACGTACGGCTCCAATTTGTATCATTCGGCGAGTCACCGCTCAAAGTCAATTTGGAATTCTCTTAACTCCTTGGCACTCTTTGATTCCCATCCTCCTCCTTCCGCTATTGCATTTCTTCTTGTTTTCTTCTTCCGGGTTTCCTGCGTGAGACCACGCTCTTCAGGTAAACCTTTCCCGAATGGCTCCTTTTGCTCCCTTTGAAGAATATCTCCAATGGGTTGTCAACAAGATTCAATCTTTTGATGCCTCTCTTTGTTTCTCTGAGTTTTTGTCTTCCAAATAAATCACTTGGTTGTAATGCTTTTGGCCAGCGGATGTTAGATATGGATTGTAAAATAAATGTACTGTCCACTTGAAATAAATGAGCAATTGGCTTATGAAATTTTGAAGCAAAGGTATTCCATGTTGTTGATGACCCTTTTCATGTACTGTCTATCGCAAGATTATGGGTTTTCTGGTATTTTCAGAATGACATATGGGGAGTTCGTTAAATGGGTTCTTGGTTTTCAACTTTTCATATTCCATTCTGCATTTTCTTGGTAACCCCTCCCCCCAAATATGCTACTTTCATAATTTCATTTAAGCCCTCTACGAGGAACAAGAATGGATTATGTAATTTTTTTTCTAATATGGTTTAATTCCATTTTGACTTCTCAGAGTTGAGGTTCAGTTCAGGGTGAGAATAACACTTTGTCCGATTAGGAGATTAAGCGACATTAAGTTGTGGTTACTTGGGGTGCCAGTGTGTACTTCATCGGATAATTTGTTGTTCTAACTTCAACATAGAACATTCCGCTAACTTTAAATATGTTTCAATGAAAAGCCCATGAGATGTTTGATCAACTCAAATGCCAACTAATTCTGTTTTTCTGTCTTTGTATTGTTTGACTGTCTCTTATGACTCTATGAACAAAAAATGTGTTCATGATTTAGACCAGATGCAGTTTTCAGTGACTCTAAAACCTGGAATGCCACTTAGAGTTTAGAAGTATCTCAGTTACCAATCTGAATGAGAACAAGTCTGAATGTCTTGTATTGTGGACAATAATTATTGGCTGCCATCTGCATATTATTGGTTTCTCCTTGATGGTATTAAGCACCGAATGCAAAGTCAAATAAGCAGCAGCTATACCACCTTCTTTAATCATTAACCTCTTAATGGAAAAGGGAATGGGCTTCAGCTGCTTCTGGTTGGTTTTGCTAATAAGGAATATGGTTGCTAGCCAGTGCTGCCTCACCTTTGACCTCCTTGCCTAGGACTTCCTAATTTATCATGTTTTCTGGTTTATCTCCTACGCTCAATACTTCTGCTTGTGTTAGAAGTCCTATCCCAAAAACACTCTAGGTTACATGTCCTTGTAAGTTACTCTTCTAATACCAAGGTCCACCCCTCCGCCGCCCTGCTCATTCGATGGTTACTAGTTTTTATCTAAAATAATAGTTTAAGAGGAGCTCTGCCTATGGATTAAGTAATCCCTCAACAGTTCTAGTGTTGGAAGTGTTCCTCCTATTTTCAGCCAATTTCAAGCCCAAATAAAAGAAGAGGGTTGGGTTAAGTAGCCAACAGTTAACATAAACCTTGTTGAATCAAAACATCATGAATTTTAGGAGAATTGGAGATCTACAATACATGTAGCCAAACCCACCTAGTGGGATTAAGACTTGTGATTGTTATTATTTTTACGGCTGTAGAGGAGAGTTCATATTGTCATTTGTAGCTGTGGATTCAACAATACAAGACAGTGTGAGAAAGTCAAGTCCACTTCACTTGAGTTTAACTCAGTAATTTGGCTTTGGTATACCCTACATTGTTCTTGTGGGCATTAGTTTCGTCTTAGTAGTTTCCTCCAATTATTACTGGCAAAGATTGTAGAGACAATTATTTTGGAATGAATATTGTTATTTTGTTTGATCTAATGTACTTATGGTTCATTAAGAGTTAGGCACGGGTCATGGCGCCCCACTTGAGTTGTGGCAAAACTTGTCTTTTAGGTTCAAATCCTCGAGCTCTATTAGTTCCTATACTGAAATCTGGCATGGTGCGGTTGTTTCTACCACTGCCAAAGCTACCATTTACAGCAATGCTGGAGTAACATGTAACATTTTACAGATAGCCAAGAGAAGCTACCATGGATTCTGAGATGGTGGTGCACAATGGCGGGTGTCACTGTGGAAGCGTAAGATGGCGACTCCGGGCACCATCCAGTGTAGTAGCCTGGCAATGCAACTGCAGCGACTGCTCCATGAGAGGGAACACTCGTTTCGTTGTACCTTTGGATCGGTTCGAGCTCCTCGGAGATGGCAAACAGTTCCTTACAACCTATACCTTTGGCAGCCACACGGCAAAGCACACTTTCTGCAAGGTCTGCGGTATATCCTCATTTTACACTCCAAGATCGAATCCGGATGGAATAGCTGTCACATACACGTGTGTGGATCCTGGAACACTGAGCCATGTTGAAATTAGGCATTTTGATGGGAGGAACTGGGAGGACTCTTATGCCCAGACCGGCATTGCATCATACTCACGGGCCCTCCCTGAGAACGATAAGCCAAAATGATTTCATTTCAACTCTAGATCATGCACTGTAATGTATGTGTTGGTTTGATTTCCAAGAAAAATTGTGCCTTTTTGAAGCTTTGGTTTGTTGTCGTATAGTATAAATCATTCCATTTGTTAAGAAAGACCAAATCGGATGGTGAAGAAATAACAAGAACACACACAGCTGCATTCTTGCTCTCTGTTTTCAATAGAAAATGTAATAAAATGTTCTTGTACGATAAGAGCTCAACAAAAATTACAATGATAAAGAATAAATCAAATGAATTGTGGCAGTCAGATGCAAAAGAATATCACGGATTGATGGATGAATTGCGCTTGATTTTGTTCAATTAGGAGAGGCTGCATTCGGGAGGAGGGCCCTGCGGAAACCTCTTGGCGTCGGCGCAGTAATTGTAGATCATGTAGTTCTTCTGCACCCATCTCAGCCTCTCCTGGCTTGTGGAGTCCAGCTCCTGGGAAGCCATGAACTAGTTGAACCATGGAGCTGCCGCACGAGGATGATCCAGAAGACCACACGCAAGCATCATCCGCTTGGAAGTTCCTGTAGGAAGCCGTGAAGGGGGCTTGGGTCCAGTCGGTCTTCACGAGCCCGCCCCTGGTGGCCCAGTCATCGGCGTTCCAGAGGCTGGAGTATATCCTCATCGGCTGGTTCTTTGGGTACGCAACGCCCACTGACTCTGCGTTCTTGAACTCTCTGATGGGCGTGCCGTCCACCGAGAATCTGAAATCAGAGGCAGACAAAACAAGAGCTGATTGAGAATAATGTGATTGGTTGATTAATGGTAGGGCGAGTAATCCCGATTGTTTGTTAGGGCACTCACATGATGCGCTGGGGATTCCAGAGGATGGAGTAGGTGTGGAAATCGGCGGTTGGGTCGAAC